>NW_024473050.1:0-25000 GCF_017654505.1 Polyodon spathula | reverse complement strand
GAAACGTTCCCCAACGCTAAACGCGTTGACAAGTGTAATAAAGCACAGGAGAGCACTGTGAAGCACAGAGTGGGTCTGTTATTAATAAACATGTCAAACCAGGGTATGGTAACTACATTCTAACAATAGGTAAAAGCACTGGCAGAATACTGTATACCCCAGGGATCCAACTGAGACTCCCACTGCATAGCAGCTTCATCCATTTCTGGTTTTACTAGGAGTTTTAACTGGTTTTGTTCCAAACTTTGTGACTTTTTTTTATCCCCAGAAGATTTCAAATCATTTAATAGAATTTGTGATCTTGAATAGTTTCACGAAAGCTGTCGAATACATTTTTGGGATGTTTCATATGTATGTGTTCCAGTTTGTACGATACCTCGAGCCTATAGAAATTGTGAGACTACGTTAGTATTGCCTTTTGATATCCTCTAGAGGGCAGTAGCAGTTACTTTGGGTTCGGTGCTATTGAGACTCGTTTAAATACGCAGCTGGGGACGATCTTGAGCTGCGTGGTGAAATTGGTTGAAATTGGTATTAACTGGCTTACTGGTTTAGTACCGTCCTCCGTACTGACCCCGGGATCAACCCCAGTTAGCACGCTCGTTGCGATTGGCCCGGGAATGTTATTGCAAACGTTGCGTGGAGAATAAAAACAAGGCTTTGAACACTTCAGTGGATGAATTATGTAGTTATCTGCACATTTCATTCTTGAGGTTATCGATGCCCTGATTGCAGTAGATGCAAATGCGTTTAAAACAAAGCCTTTTTCTTTTACGTGGTCGTTTTAAACATCAAAAGATGTTATTTAGGGCAAATGCTGTACTGAATTATACTGTATATTTGTATATTCCCCTTATGTTATCAATTTGAAATGCTACTTCAATATGTAACTTGAAATGTTGAGTTAGTTACCCAAATATCCAATACAAATATATTGAATATGTCTTTATATATGTCAGTTACAGATATAATATGTTAAGACTCGTGCCTGCGGTTTATATTGGTTATTAATAAACACTCTTTTCTGATTCACATTTTGCGTGCCTGCGTGTTTCATCACTGTTAAAAACAAAATATTCTGCTAAACGTTTGAAACCACGGGAGCTTCTGAACAGCGAGTGAATCGGTTTGGAGGTTCCCAGGGCGCTCTCTGGTCTCCCCACCCGGCTCTGTTCAGAATAACATCACCTTTTCCACTCCCTGTCGCCCCCGGTAAGGACAGGGCGTTTCCACGGCTGAGCGCGGCTATCTAGTCAAACTTGTGGACCGCATATTTGAATGTAGTCAAACTTTGAACTTTGTTAAACTCAACTGTGCGCGCACAGGACAGCAGAGCTTAGAGTCGCAATGATTTTTGTGTTTGTTTGCTTGTTGTTCTTGATAAACACAACGACACAACCTGCAAGTTTGTTTGGCTGCGCGCTCTCCTCCTTGTCCGGCTGCCTTTGTGTTTGTAGCTGAAGTGCCCGGCGTTGTCCCGGGGAAATTCAATATTTCAATATTTCATGCATGACAGATTGGGAACTGTAGCCTTATGGTTTCCTATAAGTTACCGATCTTGGGTGTCGCATAATGCGCACGGACCCCTTTCCCTTATTTTAACTTAATTTTTATTTGTTGTTTTGCCATTTGTATTATTATAATTTTTAAATATTTGTTGTTTTTTTTTGTTT
This sequence comes from Polyodon spathula, assembly GCF_017654505.1. NCBI lineage: Eukaryota > Metazoa > Chordata > Actinopteri > Acipenseriformes > Polyodontidae > Polyodon > Polyodon spathula. The sequence goes on along the minus strand of NW_024473050.1, from coordinate 23,327 downwards.
GATTTTGTGTCTTTCTTTAATTTGCGATACATACTGTAGTGATCCACCGATGGGGTTACTAAATAAAGTACCCCGGGGGGTCGAGATTTTGGATCCAAACACAGCCCTCGACCTTCCCCTGGGTGAAAGAGGAGGCCGTGCAGAGTTTGGCTGCCCTGGCTCCTGCGGGGTCCGGATCCATAAAGCAACAGACAGACAGGCACGCTGTCTTCTTTATTACAGAAGAGCCGGTTATTAAATTAATTTGTTCGTCTGCTTCTTTGAAACACAATACGTTATTCTTCTATATAGAATATGTTTGCTGAAGCACCGTTTTTAGTTTTGGGCAGTTGCCATGGGCAGCCTAAGCGCGTAGCGCCTGGCAGGGGAAAGCGGCGCTGTCGAATATCTCGGATTTTCTAGAAGCAACAAGTGGGTGTATTTCTCAAACACAAAACCGAAGCACCTGTACTGTTCTGCATTACTGTTCACAGAAGATAACCAGCCTGGGGCAATCTGTTCACTATTGCGATTTAAACTGGACTGGCTGGTCGGTCAGACTTCTTTATCTTGGCGAAGACTGAAACAGTATAATTACTTATAAGGCAAACCCTGATTAAACACCTCTAGCAAGATCTAAAATGTTAGATGTTGTTTTCCACCGCGCTGTGCGTCACCGATTGACTTTCTACCGCAGCAGTCGAGTTGTAAGAACCACGCTTTCTACAAAATAAAATTCACGACACACTGTCGGATTCTGTGTGTATTAAATAAGATTGTTTAAAAAAATAATTGGGTTGAGAAACCGTGTGTATAGCTCTCCATCTCTCTGTGTAAACGGGACTTACAGTAAATGAAAAACGGGCAACAAATGAAAAAAGTAACATTGCAAAATCTAGAAGCCGAGTACTATTATAGCTTCAGGTAGACTTTTGCGATCTCAGTTTGTAGTTTCTTTGATTACATGATGTTTAATAAAACACCTGGTTATTTTGTTTTTAAATTACGTTTCAATCCTAAAATTCTACGAGGCAACGCGTTTGGTCATAGCTGTGTATGTGTACTGTTGGGCCGGGTGTCACATGTGACAAGTGACCACCCCAAACATTATGTGACAACCTGTCCCTACCAGTACAGCACCAGTTCTTTCTTCCAGTATCTTGTCTTGTTCAACTGGTTTTGCTCTTACACCATGCGGCTCTATTCAACATGATAATCACTTCAAACAAAATCAATACTAATAAGCGATCAATAGTAGTAACCATATAGAGACGAAACTGTGAACTACAAGACAACCAAACACATGCGCTAGCGCCATAGTGTCAGAATTATACTGTGGCAACCAAACCCGGTTTCCGCCTAATTGTGCAATTTCTAAATGCTTAAAAAGTTTTAAGCCAAATCCTGTCTTCAGAAGAAAAGACATTTGTAGTCAGCGCGCATGCGAATTCATTTGCGCATGTCTGTAGTTTATGTTTTGCGACATGAATCTGCTTAAAAAAAAAAAAAAAAAAAAAAAAAAAAAAGGGGGGGGGGGGGTCGCATTTTAAGGGTTTTGCCTTGAAATTTTTAATGATGGAATGTAATTTGCAATGGGACTCAACTGTGCTGGAGACAGTATTTGGCGCATGAAATGCTAAATACTGTCACTGCCAGAGAGTTTCCATTGAAAAGCAACTCGAGGCGCTATTCTGGTCAGCTACAGTAATTAAACACACTGATGTAAAACAATATAAAACGAATCTCATATCCCAATCAATACGGTTCTACAGTATATTGCGCATTACTTCTGTATTATTCAAATTGTGCTGGCGTGACATACCGACAGGAGAGACGGTATTTGTCAGAAAACCAGTTAGATTAATTGCGCGATTTCACTGCGAGAACTCAACACCGTCGAGTTTTGTAAACCAAAATACCATTTTTTTTTTTTTTTTGGCTTTTCATTTCATGCAGATAATAAAATAATCTCTTCTTTATTAAAATAACAAATCACTGTAGGGCGTTTTGAAATGCCACGATAGGCATCAGACCGCATACACTCTCTGAAATGTCAAACGCTCTCAGGGAGAACTGGTATAACATTCCTCCAGTGATCGGTCACTATGCAGCGGCCAGCGTTTGTAACAGAGCCCGAACTGGGATTAATGCCCAAAAGACTCGCTCGAAACCTGGTAAGTGTTGACTGTTTAAGTACCTTTATTGACTAGGGCTCATTTTTCTGGATGACCTATAAAATCTTGTTTTTTGTTAACCCTATTTTGACATTTCAAATTGCATTTTCCCCAATTACAACTGCATCTTGCATTGAAGACACGGCGTTTCCAAAGCAGTGTGTAGATTTTATTTGGAAATTTTTTTTTTTTTTTTTTTTTGAGGGTTTGCCTAAACTTGGGCAGCGTTCATATTTTGGTCCAGAATGGGCGTTCCCTGGCGCAGCCCGGTTTCTCTGATTGGACTGTCAGTTTTGGGGGCGGGGACTCCTCCCAGTTCGGCAGGTTATATAAGCGCCTGACAGCCGGCTCTCCTCTATCAACCCTTCAAAACTTCACTTTCTTCTGCTCAGGTAAGACAAATGACGATGTCTTTTATTTTTTAAGGTGGCAAATGTTTCAGTTATTTCCTTTAACAGAGTGAGTTTAATGATAAGTGAAGCGTATTTTTTTTACTATATATTTATAAAACTGTAATGCATTTTAAAGTCACGTTTTGGCTTCTGTCTTCCGACAGCATGGTACAAAGAACGAGGTAGACTGATGTTTGAATTCATCTGCCAGTCTCTGTGCCACATTTTAAACTAAACCAGCCTCAGTCTGCCTGGTTGTTTCTACCGAGCTATCTGAAGGGGGAAGCAGAAACGCTACAGCTATTTGAAACCTGGAGTTTTCAGTTCGATGAAATGGGTTTTCTATAGATCGGCGGTTCTCAAGCCTTTTTATTACTTAACTAGACCCTTAATTAGACCACTTTCATTGTGTTCAGCTCACAAACCGTGGCAGAGTTCAAGTCAGCTTTAACATTTTATAAGAAACATGAGCTCTGCAACTTTAAGAGCTGAGAGCGATTAACGGTCTAATTAAGCGAACTATCAGTTGGGTTAAGGGTCTAGTTCAGTAATTGAGAGCTGGGTTGAGATAAGAACCAGCAGACACAGGGGCTCCCCCAGGACCAGGGCTGGGAAGCGCTGCTCTAGATCGAGATGTGAAGAATGATAATTGATAAACTGCCTTGTTGTATTCTGGAGTGTTAATGAATTATCTCTCCTCTCCTCTCGGGCCAGCTCGCACTCCGCTCAATTTCTCACCATGTCTCAACTCGAGGGCGCCATGACTGCAATGATCAGCGTTTTCCACAAGTACTCCGGCAAGGAGGGAGACAAATACACCCTGAGCAACGGGGAGCTGAAAGACCTCATCAAGAACGAGCTGGGCAACTTCCTCGGGGTGAGTCCCTTCCCGTCGCGCTGCTGAGCGCTTTCATCCACTCCTGCGCCGGTGCCGGTATTCACTCCCCCGCTACTAGGAGGAGATTCCTTCCGAGCTAACGAAACCATACAGTTCTGATAGAAAATAGCACATGCATATTTAAAAGAAAGACGCTTTTATCCAGTGCGACTCCGAGACCATGGGGGTGAGCTGTGCATCACAATTGCTGCCGCAGAGTCGCTTCCAATAGGACCTCGTTTGTTTTGACGTCTCAATCGAAGGACGGAGCACAAGGAGGTGATGTGATTTGCTCAGGGTCTCACACACAAGGAGTCAGTGGCTGAGCTGGGATTTGAACCTGGAACCAGCCCCTTTCACCACTGGAACACCGAGCCTTCATATTGTCTAGTCTCCAACTCGCTTTGTGTAAAAGCACACCCTAAATCACTCATTTTAATATAAAGAATGCAAGCTAATTTGAACTAGTCTACACCTATGGCCAAACATTTTGCCTCGCCTAGAATTTTAGGATTGAGACGTTAATTTAAAAAAAAAAAAATCCATAATAATAATAAAAAAAAAACATAATCCAGTAAACTCCAAAATGATATTGCAAAAGTCTACCAGAAGGAAGCCATGATACTAGTACAGTATTTCATGTCAGATTTCGAAATGTTTCATTTTGTTTTTTTGTCCCTATATGGGACGGAGACGGGGACGGGGGGGATAGCATCGCGGTATGCAATTCAATATGTTAAATTCGGCAGGTGTCATCTACAGGGGGGGGGATGCACAGCTGTAGACCAGAGCTGTAGATCCTGTAAGAGGAACGACGCACTTCTATTTATTATGATTTTTATTCCAAATGTAGGAACCCAAGGACAAGGTCGCGGTCGACAAAGTCATGACGATGCTGGACCAAAACAAAGACGGGCAGGTGGACTTCAACGAGTACATTATCCTGATCGGCGCCATCACCATGGCGTGTAACGATTTCTTCAAGGATCATAAGAAGAAGTGAGCGGAGACCTCCCCCCTCCCCCACCCCCCCGATCTGGGCTTACAAACCAGCGGACTGCGGCATGGAGAGAGGCGCGGTGCCGGTGTCTCGGAGTGCCAGGGCGCTGCGGGGCGATTCACTCGCGTCGCTGCTTGTATCCTGTGCGCTGTAGAGCACTGTGTACCGGAGCCTTGCTGTCTCTCATTGTACCACAGCCAGCTGAGTTGTATGAACCACATCGTACTTAATATAAAAAAAATTTTAAACACACTGTCGTCTGTCCAGATGCCGTGTAGACTAAATAAAGTGTTTTAATAAAAAAAAAAAAATGTGTTTTTTTGTTTGTTTTTTTTGCACGTACACAAAAGGTTTCAATGCATGCAAATTAACAGCAGGGCGGTTTGACCTGGTTTGATAACCATTAAGAAAGAAATGTTTATAGTTATCCGCCGGGGGGTTTGTTTGGGGGCGCATGGACAAAAACGATCTTCTCTTAGAGCTTGATTTTCTGGTAAACTGGTAAACGTATTTAATTAATCTGGCCATCGGTGCTCGTCTTAGTGGGAGTGTTCATCATAGATTTAAAACTGTGTACACCAGCGTGGAACTGCAATAACAATAACCCACCGACTCTCCTCTCTCTCTCAAAACAAACACACACACACACGCCACACACCCCAAAAATCACGCAATCAAAAAATGAGGCAGAACGGAGGAGGGGGCGGTAGAGAGAGGGAGAGAAATATAGACAGGGAAAGTAGGGGGAGAGAATGGAGATAGAAAGACAGAAGGAAGTGGAGGGGGTGGTTCAGAAATGCGTTCCTTGGTGAAGCCCGGCTTCTCTCATTGGACTGTCAGTTTTGGGGGGTGGGGGCGCTCCTCCGGGTTATTTAAGACCCGACAGACACTCTCTCAGCTATCTCCCACTCACTCCTTACTAGTCTTCATCTGCTCAGGTAAGACGGTCTGCGATGGTTTTTTTAAATTATTATTACTGGGGGGAACTTTATGGAAACTTTTAAAAAGTTATCAAATGTTCCAGTGTTTATTGATAAAAGGGCTGTAGTTTTTACTGTAGATTTATGTACATACATTCTCCATTGAACTGTGATGCGTTTTAAAACGCATGTGAGTCGTACAAAACTGGTAAAAAATACGGTAGTTCCGCTATAAATCCGTTTCCATAGACGCACGTAGAAGTTTGTAACGGTGCCTCGGTCTTCTGCCAATTTCAAACGCAGCAGGGGGGAAAAAATTCAGAAGAACAGCGCTAGTGACCTCCTGCAGATATAAAGTTTCGAAGTGCGTATGCAGTAGGTAAGCCTTACATACAAGTGTATTAGTTACAGAAAAAAAGCCCCTGTTTATGTTTTAGTACCGTGTTAGGGAAATCTAACGCGCACTATTTAAATCCTAATAAAAAGCCAAAAGGTGGTCTATTTTTATTTACAAACAAATAAAGCAAACCGCTCTCAAACAAGTCTTGCCAAGTTGTCCGCTCCGGCCAGGTGTTCATTGCAGAATTAAAGCAGGGTGCGGCTCATCAATTAAAGGGCGGTGCCTCTTTTACCCGACAGCGCACAAAGTAACCTGCTTTATTAAGAATAATGCACTGGTTAAAGTCTAATAGGGTTGTCTTACTGGATTTGCACGATTAGAGCTGCTGTATAAACTCTCTCTCCTAGCGGTCCGTTCTCAAGACTAGCGCTGCATTGCTTAGCGTTGAGTCACTGGTAAATTCTCCAACTTAATTTTGCTTGGCAAGGATGGCCTGAAGCCATTAAAGTGAGCCAGATTTGTTTAATGCGCATCAGAAAACGTGTTTGAGCTCGGCTCCACTGCCTGTTCGTGTCCGCTAGTTTCAGTTCTAACAAGTGTGTGAAAATATTGAAATTGTATAAGCGCGATTTAGTTTGTGTTGCCCGCTACGAAGTCATTTAGTACTGGTTAGGTTGGTGCCTGGATTAAGCCCATCCTGTGCAAGTCTCTCCTAGTAAAAGCATAGAGAGGCATTATAAAAGAGAGGTATGGTAAAGCATAGGGAAGCATTGTAAAGCACGCAGGTATGGTAAAGGATTACTTTATTATTAATTTTTCTAAAATGTTTGCACATTACAAATACCTGAATCAAAGATCTGTATTTCCCATTTATTTGTTTTTGTTTTGCTGAAAACACGATTCTTGAGTTTTTAAACCGTTGTTCTTCCTGGGCGTAGTGTTGCTTAATGTTTCATCTCTTGGAGCAGTTCCAGTCTGGGGGCGTGCAGAGGATTACACCGCCCCCAGGTGGCCCGCACGGCAAATTACACAAGCAGACAACGCCCTGTCTGGTCGCCTTGACGTCAACAAGACACCTGTACCGTGTGCTCCTGTAATAGTCACGACTGCTCCAGTGTCGATTCATCTTGTTAATGGTTTTGTTTTCTCCTCCTTCATTTTTTTTTAAAACATTCAAAGCTTTGATATTAAAAACCGAATCAATATGTAAATTTAACGTTTACTTCTCTCTCTTATAGAGAAGTAGATGGTTGGAGTGCAGCTCATTCAAAAACAGTAGTGTGATCAACTGAAACACGTACTGTTTCAACTGGCTGTAAGGTTTTCGCTTCTTTTCTTCAGACAGCATGATACAAATCGCGAGGGACGCTGTTTTGAATGTTCACCTGCAAGTCGCTGTGCCACTTCTAAAACTTAAACCGCGCCAGCCTGCTCGGCTATTTCTGAACTAAGAAATAATTGGCTTAATTAGGCTATTAATTATGCTTGGCTCAAACAGTTGCATATTTTCAGGTTAGCTGTAACTTGAACTCTGCAACTTTTAAGCGCTGAAAATAATTACAGGTATAATTACGCAGATTATCTGTTCAATTAAGGGTCTAGTTCAGTAATTGAGAGCTGGGTTGAGATAAGAACCAGCAGACACAGGGGCTCCCCCCAGGACCAGGGCTGGGAAGCGCTGCTCTAGATCGAGATGTGAAGAATGATAATTGATAAACTGCCTTGTTGTATTCTGGAGTGTTAGTGAATTCTCTCTCCTCTCCTCTCGGGCCAGCTCGCACTCCGCTCAATTTCTCACCATGTCTCAACTCGAGGGCGCCATGGCTGCAATGATCAGCGTTTTCCACAAGTACTCCGGCAAGGAGGGAGACAAGTACACCCTGAGCAACGGGGAGCTGAAAGACCTCATCAAGAACGAGCTGGGCAACTTCCTCGGGGTGAGTCCCTTCCCGTCGCGCTGCTGAGCGCTTTCATCCACTCCTGCGCCGGTGCCGGTATTCACTCCCCCGCTACTAGGAGGAGATTCCTTCCGAGCTAACGAAACCATACAGTTCTGATAGAAAATAGCACATGTATAAAATTGGTCGGTAATTTAGACGCTTGCAAAAAAAAAAAAAAGAGCACACTTCTAACATTATGTAATGCAATACAGTACAAAATGATATTCCAAAGTTTTACCAGAAGGAAGCTAGAGTACCAGTACAGGATTTGATGTCAGATTTTGAAATGTCATTTTTCCATGTTTTGTCCCTATGGGGGGGAAGCTACATGGCGGTATGCAATTCAATATGTTAGCGTTCACCAGCTTTCATTGGACTTTATGAAGCCACAGTAGCTCATTCTACAGGGCGATGCAAAACTGTAGACCAGAGCTGTAGATCCTATAGAGGAACGACGCGCTTCTATTTATCTTTGTTTTATTTTATTTTTTTTTCCAAATGCAGGATCCCAAGGACAAGGGCGCGGTTGATGGAATCATGAAGCAGTTGGATGCCAACAAAGACGGGCAGGTGGACTTCAACGAGTACATTGTCCTGATTGGTGCCCTCACCATGGCGTGTAACGATTTCTTCAAGGATCTCAAGAAGTAGTGAGCGGAGACCCCCCCCTGATCTGGGCTTACAAACCAGCGGACTGCGGCATGGAGAGAGGCGCGGTGCCGGTGTCTCGGAGTGCCAGGGCGCTGCGGGCTGATTTCTCTAAGAACCACATACTTAATATAAAAATAAAATTCGTAACACTCTGACTCTGATTATTTGTATTAAAGATTGTTTTTTTAAAAAAAAAAAAAAAAAAATGGGTTGAGAAATTTATATAGAAGAAGAACTTATTATAGAAGTATGAGGGTTGCTTCTGAGCTGAAAAAACAAAACTGGACCTCTGAACAGAGGTGTTAAAAGTTTAAACTATCTTCAGAAATACTGCTCTCAATGAACTGACCACACTTCTCATAGCACTAATCTTGTGTGGGACTCTGTTGGGTTACTAATAGGACCTGTTCATGTAGCAATTAATATAAGAGAGGACTAGTTTATTTAACAATGTCGATCTCCTGGCGCAGTGTAGTGAAGCAGCCCCTTTCTCAAAGTGTACTGCTTTGGGATCCCCCCTGGTAAAAGCACAGCACAGTGTACTGAAGCACAGAGAAGAGAATGAACCAGCCCCCTTCTCAAAGTGTACTGCTTTGGGATCCCCCTGGTAAAAGCACAGCCCAGTGTAGTGAAGCACAGAGAAGATAATGAACCAGCCCCCTTCTCAAAGTGTACTGCTTTGGGATCCCCCCTGGTAAAAGCACAGCACAGTGTACTGAAGCACAGAGAAGAGAATGAACCAGCCCCCTTCTCAAAGTGTACTGCTTTGGGATCCCCCTGGTAAAAGCACAGCACAGTGTAGTGAAGCACAGAGAAGATAATGAACCAGCCCCCTTCTCAAAGTGCACTGCTTTGGGATCCCCCCTGGTAAAAGCACAGCACAGTGTAGTGAAGCACAGAGAAGATAATGAACCAGCCCCCTTCTCAAAGTGTACTGATGAAAAAGATGATGCCATTGATGTACATCAACAGTACATACAGAATAATAAAGGAAAATGAATGGCAATGAAATGCTTAATCGCAATTCAGATGGAAGGATGAACAGTGTGTCTTAAATGTAAGTTCAATGACAAGCACCTTTCTCAAATGCATTGTTTAAAGGAGGGGTGGGTTTAGAACCCCCGTGGTCATGTCACCATTGGTTCACAATTGTGATTGGTGATGTCCTCCTCGTTCCTGTAAAAGCGTGTCACGGGCGTGTTCTAGGTTCTTTCACCAAATAAAACCAGATAAACAGAAATGCGAGCACATCCGGGAAGTGTATTGACACGACTGTGTGTGAAGAGGGAGGGTGTCGAATCCTCTGTCAACAGCCTACACAGCCAGCCTCTCGCTAAGGCTTGCCAGAGATACTGTCAGGCTGGAATCCGTGTCGGTTACTGCAGGCGGTGGTACGTGGAAAATAAACATTTCATTTGGATTGCTAGCAGTTGCAATGTGTGACTACGGGTTTTGTATTGTTTATGAACTGAGTTTGCGAATCGAGCCATTTCATATGTGTCATTGTGTCCCAGCGTACGCGTGTGCAATGTGTGAGTCTTGCATCTGTCTGGACAGCGCCCTGCCGAGGATGGACCTTATAAGGACCACCCTAGAAACATGTATTGAGCGTTTTGCTCCCCAGCGGTGTATAGAGGCCATCAGTTTGCATGCAGCTGAATACGGACTGATACAAGATTTCCAAACAACCTTCCTTTATCTTTATTCATAGATCACCGTCCATACTAACAATGCCAAAAGTATTTTCAAAAAAGCCCATAATGACCCCAAGCAAAGTTGACTACAGTATTTTTGCAGTTTCCCCCCCATGCTTTTCCCTTGGCTATAAAATGAATTTACCATAATCTACCCTGGATTGCTATGCTTATTAATATGTTTTACCGTACCTCTCTGTGCTTTACAATGCTTGCCATACACTGATTTCACTGTACTTCGTTACACGTTGCTATGATTATAATAGGGGAAACAGTATAACCCTGCAGGAAGGCAGCTGCTCTCCTCAGTGTCTGTGAGCCGGGGCTCCAGTCAGCAGCTGGTTGCACTTGATAGCCAGCGAGGACAGCATGCTCATGTATTCCTCGAAGTCCACCTCTCCATTCTTGTCAGCGTCCAGAGAGGAGAGGAGAGTGTTCACCTTGCCTCTGTCCGACTGGTTCTGCAGACAGACAGCGAGACAGACATGCTCACTGTGCAATCACAGGGTCACAGACTTATATCTTGGTACACTGTGTCTGATGAGAAGGTCCAGCCTCTATATAAGCCCATGGGCGAATGAGTGACCCAACGGATGAAGTGTCCCGTATAAAAGTTTTTAGCGCCGAACAGCAGTAAAAACATCAGCGCCACCCCCCCCCCCCCCTGCATGAGAGGAAAATCAGCCCCCTGAGCTCCCCCCTCCTTCATTGTGCCACTGCAAACTGATCAATAAAAGATTGAATTTATGTTCTTTAAAACGTTTTATTATGTCTCAATCCACTTGCAGAAGTCTGGTGTAAGTGTCTCTCACCGCCAGCACGTTGGCCAGCTCTGTGGAGACCAGCGCATGGAACTCTGCCTTATTCAAAGAGTGGGGGTCTCCCTGCCTCATGGCATAGAAGTGGAAAACCTCGATCATGGTCCTGAGACTCCCCTCCAGGGCGGTGCTCTTCGGAGCGGCCATGGTGGAACTGTGACCTACGGAAACAGGGAGGCACGTTGAACAGCTGCTGAGAAAACTCAACACAGTGCGAGGGGGGGCTGTGTGAACAGAGCTAGCCTGTCAGTGACACCCATCTCCCATCACCACAGCTGCACAGCTATATCAGCGTTAGGATAAAGTTGGGTAACACTTTACAGTGGGTGTCTCTGATTACTGTGTAATTGAATGGTAGTTACTTAGTACATACATGTGTACTTACACATAGCTACTGTGTTATTATGCATAGCTACAATGTACTTAATGGGGAAATCTTTTTGCAGGATATATGTAAGTATACAACTGTATTAGAAAACGATTAGGGTTAGGGTTATAGTTAAAGTTAGGGTTTTGTGTTATGTTATACACATTATGTACATTGGAACTATGCATAATAGCATTGCAATTGTGTAAGTATGCATGTATTTACTGAGTAACTACTATATAAATACACTGTCATTACAGATACTTATAGCAACATGTTACCCCTGTATTTGCGTTTCTGTTAGCTCTCAGTGCATAGATGTCTTGTTCATTTAAACCCTTAGCGTATTTTCAAAGAGGAGACCATTATCTATTCAGAGATACCAGGGGGGTTTAGTAAGGAAGGGGTCTGAGTGAGGAAACACAGGCAATGCAATCCCCAGCCCTAGTCTTGCTGGAAACCATTTGCTGTTGCCAAACTTTTGAACACTACTGCGGTTAGAGGCACACGTTGTAAAGGGGTCTTTCATGGAGAAAACCTTTTTTTTTTTCTCAGAGGGGTAAAACTGGAACGCTATGAAACTAGAAAGAAACAATGGCTCGTTTGCTGTTAGTTGGAGTGATCCAATCGTTTTAATGCAAATGCGGTCGTTTTTATGCAAATTAAATAGGCATTACAGAAATTATGACGCTGTCTCCAAACCGAGTGAGCTGGGTGCGAGAGTTGGAAGAACAGTCGGTTGAAGACTAAAGGTGTTTGTGCTGTAAGGTAACATGCACTGCAGAGGTGAGCCAATCTACTTTGGTTAGGGCTGCATTTTATTCACAGTATTTCACTGTATTTCATGGTCCAAGATATTTAATGAAAAACACTACGTATTACAGCAAAAACAATAGCGTTGTCACCTTCAAAATAGATCATTTTCTGCAGTTATTATTCAACAAATGTTCCCAAATTTTGAAATGCTTACCTGAAAAAAACATAAATGCTAAACTGCACATTCGAAACCAGTCCCTTTAAGCATGTTATTCCACTCATGCTTTTCCACTCATGTTATTCCACTCGTGTTTTCCACTCGTATCCCATGCTAGCTATGCCCATGCTTGTAGTATAAAAATGTATATCTATCCATACATTATGCATTTCATTTACTCTATATTTGTGCGCTAGATAAACATTTTTGACGGAAAAATTTTATTAAAAAAATAGAAGCCAACAAAAGCGAGGGTCTAGTCAAGGGCAAAGAAAATCAGTTCAATGTAAGAAATGCGAAGGTTGACAGAAAGCGCTTCAAGTAATTCTGATAACGACAATAAAATGAGTTGAGCCTTACCTGTGTAGCTCAAGAGACTGATACCTGGGACAGGAGTGAGGGAGAGAATGTTCTGCTGGGGGGTTAAATAATCCAGCAAGAGGATGCTGGTAACACCCCCTTAAACAAACGTGTGAGTGTGTGTGAGTGTGTGTGTGTGTGTGTGTGTGTGTGTGTGTGTGTGTGTGTGTGTGTGTGTGTGTGTGTGTGTGTGTGTGTGTGTGTGTGTGTGTGTGTGTGTGTGTGTGTGTGTGTGTGTGTGTGTGTGTGTGTGTGTGTGTGTGTGTGTGTGTGTGTGTGTGTGTGTGTGTGTGTGTGTGTGTGTGTGTGTGTGAGTGTGTGTGTGTGTGTGTGCGTGTGTGTGTGTGTGTGTGTGTGTGTGTGTGTGTGTGTGTGTGTGTGTGTGTGTGTGTGTGTGTGTGTGTGGTGTGTGTGTGTGTGTGTGTGTGTGTGTGTGTGTGTGTGTGTGTGTGTGTGTGTGTGTGTGTGTGTGTGTGTGTGTGTGTGTGTGTGTGTGTGTGTGTGTGTGTGTGTGTGTGTGTGTGTGTGTGTGTGTGTGTGTGTGTGTGTGTGTGTGAGTGTATTGATCTGCTTGTGATTAAACACACAACCTTTACAGTAAAACTAATAAAACAAATTTTATTAAAACGGCCTTCCCACCTCCACCCCAACACTCCAGATTCACGCTCCTTGTGCAGCAGGTATTAGGGTCCCAACATCCTGACCCCCCCACACTGTAGATTCACTCTCCCTGTGCAGCAGCTATTAGGACCCCAAATCCTGAAAGCAGTGTGACTCTACAGTGTGGGGGTGTCAGGGTGTGGGGGTACCTAATGCTTGCTGCGCAGGGAGCGTGACTCTACAGTGTGGGGGTGGAGGTGGGAAGATCATTTGAATGAAGTTGCAAATCAGCTGAGGTGAATCCAAGCTCAAACCTGCACGAATTGAACTATTAAAGAGATGAGACAAAGCTGCAGCCTGTTGGAAAAGCTGTCTGAAATCCTATCCCCTTCAACAGAGAAGCAGCTGTTTGCAGGGCGCTATCGTTTGCTTCTGCGCGGCTCAGTGAAAATGCCCAAACCACGCAAGATCAAACATGCTAGCCCAGGTTTTGCTACAGTGCTCGGTTTACTCTAACGCACAAAACAATGTCCAAGGCAAGCTTCCTTCAATCAATATTCTTTTCATTTGCACATTTTGATACACGATCACAATTCACATACAGTATAATCCCAGTGTTTGACCCTGAAGAAACTAGCTATTCAACCACACTGTAGCTGCCCTATACCTTTGCTTCCATTGCCCCTCAGTATAATACAGAACCATGGCCATTGTAGTGCCCCTGTCTATCTGTCTACATTGAAGATCATTGGGGAAGGGTATAGTTAACACATTGTGGTTCCATTCTTTCAATGGCAGCCTCATCCCATTGTAGCTGCTCTATATTTGTGCTACCATTGCCTCTCAGTATAATATAGAATGCAGTGGCACTGTCTCAGAATCTCAAGAGTAACACATTGGGTTTGGGTTGGTGCAGGTTCAGAATACAAATCCAATTTTGAACCAGAGCATTAAAATCTCAAGAGCAAACACAGCGATATTAAAGAAGCTGTTTACACAACAGAAAGCAAACCCTCAGCTAGAGTAGCAGAGAAGCCATGGGAACAGGTTTGGGTGTGGCTCAGAGAAGAGCATGTTTGTTTTGGAATATGCTTTACTATACCTCTCTGTGCTTTACAATGCTTCCCAATGCTTTACCATACCTCTCTGTTCTTTACAATGTTTCCCTATGCTTTAACGTACCTCTCTGTGCTTTACAATGCTTCCATATGCTTTAGCAGACCTCTCTGAGTTTTTTTACACATTGCTGTGCTTTTACTGTGGGAAACGTGTATTTGGGTGCACAAGAAGAATGAGAAAGGATCACTAAACAGTACTGCTGTGTTTCTGGTGCAACACCAGTGGATCACAGGGGCATTTCCATCACAGGCAACATCAGGGTTTAATTTAAGCACAGTATCTGATTCTCTCACACAAATCCAACAACCGGAATCGTTATTCAGGTTCCACGCCCTGCTCCACTTCCTCTTCGTATCCGTTGTTCCAAGGAGGATTCTCGTTCTTTAAACAAATAGATACCCATTCTTTCAGGTGTGTGTCTCCAGTGCAAGACAGCACCGCTGCCCTCTGCTTCCGCTGATGTAGCCATTCTTTTTTGAATCGCCCCTTAAACTGAATTTCAAAGTGGAAAATAATACATGCTGACTCACTCCTGTTGTGACACCAAAGCAGTACACTTTGAGAAGGGGGCTGGTTCATTATCTTCTCTGTGCTTCACTACACTGTGCTGTGCTTTTACCAGGGGGGGATCCCAAAGCAGTACACTTTGAGAAGGGGGCTGGTTCATTATCTTCTCTGTGCTTCACTACACTGTACTGTGCTTTTACCAGGGGGGATCCCAAAGCAGTACACTTTGAGAAGGGGGCTGGTTCATTCTCTTCTCTGTGCTTCAGTACACTGTGCTGTGCTTTTACGAGGGGGATCCCAAAGCAGTACACTTTGAGAAGGGGGCTGGTTCATTATCTTCTCTGTGCTTCACTACACTGTGCTGTGCTTTTACCAGGGGGGTCCCAAAGCAGTACACTTTGAGAAGGGGGCTGGTTCATTGTCTTCTCTGTGCTTTACTACACTACATTATTATTGAGGCTGGGCGGTGCTGTTCTGTAGGTTTGCAACAAAACAGGTTTGTTTAATATTTACAAAGATATGAAAAGAATACACTGGTTTGAATAACAGGCCTGCAGGCCACTGCTTGCTGCTTGCAAATGATTAGCACGAGCTTCCTTGTAAATTCACATCCTCTTCTCACCGCTGCTGAAATTGTAACGCCTCCTCTCAAATGTTCTTCTGAAATGAACTGAGTTTACTCTGGCATCTAATCAAGTTCAGTCGACAATGCTGAGCCCCGATGGCTGCTTTCAAGACGATAATGCCCTTAGTTTGAGGAGCATGACACAGTGATCCCCCGGATCTCAGCTAAAAGTACAGACAAACACAACCAAGCTGTGACGGGCTGAAAACCCCTAACTTGGAAATACACTTTAATTTTTAGTTATTGATTTGATTATAAACAGCTTATTTATTTTGTACCCATGTACACCGTCACAATCTGATACACATACTAAAACGCGACCTGTGTATTGTCAGAAAGTGGTACGCTGTCAGATTGAAAGAGGTATGCGGTCAGATTTTGGTACAGGTTGTAACATGGCGGGGGCGGGGTTAATAGTTTCCCTGCCAAAAGCATGTGCGAATGCACATTTTTGTTAATTATTTTATTGTTTAATTATCACCCGCACCTGGGGAGTATTGAAAATTAGGACCAGGTGCAGGGTATAAATAGTCAGCAGGCAGCTTAGGTCCTGTTTAAATGTGTTTACTGTATTCGTGTTCGCCAGTGTTAGTTCTATAGATGTTAAATGTGTGCATTAACTGAACCCAGGAAAGGGTTCATTTTGGGCCTCCATGACTGTAAATTTCCATGCGAGAATGGGGCTGGAACTGGGGAAACTGGGTCCTGATTGGTGGGCTGTTGAATGAATTGTTCAATTTGATTTCAATGCTGTAGAGACTTGGGTTTGGAAGGGAGAGACTTTGGGTTGCTGTCAAAGTAAAGGTTGTGACGAGGTGTTTAAAAAAAAAAAAAAAAGCATTAGTTTTTATTTTTGTTAAATAAAACGGCTGCCTGTGTTTTTGCCGAATTGCTTATGCCTATGAGTCACAGCTGGGGCAATGTCTGCTCCGTGGATGGTTACAGCACCGTTCACGGAAATCGCGCAATGCGCAGTCTTCCACTGATTAGCCATATTCTGCGGCTGCATCCTAACGATCACAAAGAGACCGCTGAAGTGACCTGAAACGCACAACTTATCCGTCCGCTTCTAGTTTTGTTAAATCGACAGACGTTTTGTCTCCTTCAGAAAGGTAGGAGTTGATTAAGGACTGGAGTCGAGGCTTTGAAAACGCGCTCCAATCGGAAGCCTCACGTGATGGTTTTTGCTTGACAGTTTCCAAAGATTTTACCGACTTGCTATGTTAAATTGAAAGTTCTTAACCCATCAACTGTTTTGACATGATTACGCTGACTTTATTTCCATTTTTATAAGCCATTATTAATAGAGATACTAAACACATCCCTGCAGATTTGGATTGTCTCTACTCAGGACTGATTCCACTCCAAGTCTTGATCTGGCTTTGTTAAAAAAAAAAATATATATATATATATATATATATATATATATATATATATATATATATATATATATATATATATATATATATAAACAGTAAGCAAGTTTTTTTTGTAAAGTCATTCAGCTGACCTTTTTCTCCAAAGCGACACAACTCGCACAACAGGACAGAGCACAAGTGATCTGCTCAGGGTCAAACCCACACAGTGGGTCAATGGCTGAGCTGGGGTTGAAGTGGGAACCTCCCGGTAACAAGCCCCTTTGTTTAAATCATTCCAGTTCTTGGTCTGGCTTTTGATAATACATTTTTTTTTTTTTTTTTGATGTCGTGTTTCAAGGTTCCTTTACCCGGCTTTGTGTTTGAGTGCAAAATTTCAGCTGCGGTCAACCCCACCTGCTCTATATAAAATAATAACTTAGGGTTTGGCGCCACACATTGGAAGGAAGGAAATTATCACACTGGGGAATATATATATTAAAGTTCATCTTAGTTATGTCCAATACGTTTTTTTTTTTAACCTCGGCAGACATCAACTGTCACCCCCACATGCCTAGTCTCAGTCCGCAGTCCTTGCTTTTTAACACAACCCCTCCCAGAGGTGTTTCTGGAGGCGTTTCTGTGTGGTTTTGGAGTCCTTAGTTAGAACCAGCTATTAATATTGCCAGTAATATTGTTGTTATTATTCTAACACGATGTGGCAGCCTCTTTCACGTGCATCTGTGAAGATGCTGCTAGTGCCCCTCATGGGAGAACCACTGCATAGAGACCTTACACCCTGTAAACCACAGCGCAGATAATGAAAACCTGCATTGCACTTCAGCCACACAAATTACAAGACAATGCTACGTGCTCTCCTTAACCTTAGCAAATCTTACATTCTGTAAGGGATCAACAACGAGAAGTGGTGGATCTGCAAAAATAACGATGCTGATAATGTACTGTAGCGTTCACGGGGGTGGAGTCAGTGCTTATATGTGTGTCCGGACCCCTAGAGACAAAAAGTAGAAGCAGGGACCCCCTCATTGCAACGACGGGCACAGTGTGCGGGGAGTGCCTTACCTGTACTATGCACACTCTGTACCAGATCATCACTAAATAGAACCACACAGCCAGTTTTAAAGCAAAATTATGAGCCTGCATGGGAGCATGAGTGGTGTTAATAAGCAAAACACTCTATTGCTGAATAAGTCAACCATTATTGCGAAATATTACCTTGTAACAAGTCAATAAATATGTTTTCTTTGTGGCGCTAATATTGTTTAACTAGGTTTTTAAAGAGTTATAAACCTAGCTATACTTGTTCATAGCAGAAATACCCCCTCTCCCCTCCCCTCCCTTCCCGTCCCCTCCCCTCCCCTCCTCTCCTCTCCTCTCCTCTGCCCGTCTTCTCTCCCCCCACTCCCGGCAACTCAACTTTCCCCGAAAAATGCAAACAATCCATGCATAGCAGACACGCAGAAATGGTGATACAACACTAACTGTCATGCAAGGTGTGTCTTTATTATACCGTGTCTGTCACTTTTTTTTAAAGGCTATGTTGGAGTGCAAGGGTTTGGAATGTGCTGTGCACAAAACTGGGCGTTGCCCTGTCCTATAACCGCTGCGGATTCCCGAGTCCTGCACAAACAATCGCTCCAGCTCCTGTTCAAGACACATTCATTTCTACTTCGACAAGCGCCCCAGGTAAGTGACCTTTTTTGTAATGCTTCGGGAAACGTCTTGACATTCTTTCGTTAACATGTTTTACTCTACGCCCTGTAACTTTAGCAGTTTTCTGATTATGTGATACTTTGTTGTGCAAAAGTTATTTGAACAACTTTGTCGCTGTGGGTTTCTTTTGATAAGCGGTATCGTTGCCTACACAACGCTGAAAGAGTTTTTTTCTTTTTAATTGCCCCTGTCTTTCCCTAAAACCACAGATTGCAATGTAGAAGCCCGATTGGCTCAACTCCGTTTGATCGCCACTAACCACAGACAACACCCTTATCTAACTGTCTCCATTTTTGTCTGGTTTAGTTTTCAGATATACAAAGTCACTTTGATTTTATGTAAGCAGTCTGGATAAATAAATACCTATTTTCATAATTTCAGGAATATTGAATATTTTATAGGTACACATTTAACTAGATACAGCGCGTTTTAATGTGACGTCATTTCCATTTGATACAAACACATTTAAGATGGCCATATGGCATCAGTATCAGGGTTTACTATATATTATAAAGACATTTCAGAGGGCTGGATCTCATCAATATCAGGGTCTAGTGCTGTATATTATAAAGACATTTCAGAGGGCTGGATCTCATCAATATCAGGGTCTAGTGCTGTATATTATAAAGACATTTCAGAGGGCTGGATCTCATCAATATCAGGGTCTAGTGCTGTATATTATAAAGACATTTCAGAGGGCTGGATCTCATCAATATCAGGGTCTAGTGCTGTATATTATAAAGACATTTCAGAGGGCTGGATCTCATCAATATCAGGGTCTAGTGCTGTATATTATAAAGACATTTCAGAGGGCTGGATCTCATCAATATCAGGGTCTAGTGCTGTATATTATAAAGACATTTCAGAGGGCTGGATCTCATCAATATCAGGGTTTAGTGCTATATATTAAAGATATTTCAGAAGGCTGGATCTCATCAGTCTGAGGGCCTGCTTGCAAATATGATTAAGCAATGAGATCCAAAGGCTTCAACAGTGCAAAGATGCAATGCCAAGGAGAGTGACGATTAGAACTGAAAAGCTTGAACTGTTTCCATACTTCAGAAGCTTCCTCTTTCCTTGTTCAAATTGTTTGAATTGTTGAGTTGCTACTCCACCCAAAAATGTCAAATAAACCGGTCTTAGCCCAGATGAGCCGAAACGCTTGTCTGCTCGACTTTCTACTCATTAACCCAGATGTATGCCCCAGCCCAAGCTTAGTTTGACCTATGTTTGCAGAAACACAATAATGATAATAATGACATATAGAGAGCTAGGTAGATAGATAATATAATGATGACCAGAAAAGTTATTTGAAGTTATTTGAAATACTGTAAAAACTTTTCTAACTTTTCCCAAACTTTTGCAGCATTGAAGAGTTCCAGGAGTTTGTGAATCATTAAGAGGGAGGGAAGGGTGGGCAGTTAGCAAGTCCAGTTTTCAAGCTTTTTGAGCGAGTTTCCGTCAGGCAATGAAAATATGAGCTGAAACATGCATATTACTACTTGGAGCCCAAATCCCAAATGTTTCAAGACCGTTTTTTGTGTGCTATTATCTGCTCCACCCTTAATTAGGGCCGGATCACAATGGAGAAGCTTAAATAATAACTAGGCTCGCCATATAGTAGTCATCATCAAGTTAGACTTGGTGGGTAAGATTGAGTCACACAGTAAGGGGATCTCGGACTTTAGTCAGCAGCCCAGAACGTTTTTTCCCAGGACTGTGGAGTTAAAGAACCAAGGCTCAGTTGGGCTACAAGCACCAGTTGAAGGCTGGCTAGAATGCAGGGTGTGACATTTTTTGTCAACTTTTTAAATATAATGCACCTTTCTCAATTGTGTCCAAAGACAATGCAGACAAACAGACCTTGGAACTATAATGGCAATGCAGACCGACAGTGGCAAAGCAATGTCAATACAGACAGGCAGACACAGTGGCAATGCAGACAGACCAGACAGTAGCACTGCAATGGCAATACAGACAAGCACACATTGGTACTGCAATAGCAATACAGACAGACAACGGCACTGCAATGGCTAGGCAGACACACAGTGGCACTACAATGGCAATGCAGACAGTGGTACTACAATTAATTGTGAATTTGTCTTGAAGTTGGAATGCTGTGGTTTTGGGTTATGGTTCTGTGTTCTTCAGGGTCACATACACACTGAGATTATATTACAATCCTAACCCCACCTCCCCAGCAATGGAAACTTTCAATTGTCTCTACCAGGGAAAAGAATGCACATTTTAACCCTTTTTCCCCCCTGCAATCCTAACTAATTTTGTTTTGCACAGCCCAACCCTGAAAATGCCTTCTGAGCTGGAACGCTGCATGGAGTCCCTCATCACCATCTTCCACAGGTACGCTGGGAAGGAGGGCTGTGCCAACTCACTCAACAAGAAGGAGCTGAAAGAGCTCATGACCAATGAGCTCAGCAACTTCCTCAAGGTGGGTACCGGGGGGAGAGGGGTAGTTAACCCTAACCATCACTCTCAAGAACAGCAAAGAAACCAGGACCAGAGGACATGCAGTCATGCATTTGTCTCCTCTCGACTACTGCAACTTAATGGTGGTCTTCCGGCATGACTGACTGCAGCTAGTTCAGAATGCCGCCGCCAGGATCCTTGCCGGATGTAAAAAACAGGATCACATCACCCCCCCGTAGTGCCCAGCTGCACTGGCTACCTGTCAAGTTCAGGATTACTTTCAAAATTCTCCTGCCCACCTACAATGGCCTTCATCACACAGGTCAAGAGTATCTCTCCAACCTGCTGACCCGCTATGTCCCTGCCCTCAATCTGAGGTCCTCTGACTCTGGCCTGCTTGTTATCCTCAAGCAAAAGTGCACCATACTTGGAGAACACTTGTTTAGCTTCATGGCTCCGACTCTCTGGAACTCTCTCCCAGCTTTGGTGTGTGATGCTCCCACCGTCGCTCTCTTTTAAATCAACTCTCAAGACCCACTTGTTCTCTCTTGGTTTCCATGCTCTTTGCCTGATGTCTGTTATTAGCTGTTGTGTCTCTGCTGCTTCTGATCTTTTGCTGTATCTTATAATTCTATATGACATATGCATCCACAATGTTTTAGAATTTTCACATCCTAGTCTTGTATTTAATGTATTATTTTGCATTGTTTTTCACTGCATTTGATACAATGCTTTTTTTTTTTTTTTTTTTTTTTTACTGTATCTTGTAAAGCGCTTTGTGATGGTGGTAAACTATGAAAGGCGCAGTATAAAATAAACATTGATTGATACGAGACACCTCTGTACATACAGAGTAGTGACGGGATGGAATGGGTTGCCAAGGGTTACCGAGCCATGCTGTTGATGCTGAATCACTGGGATCCTTTCAGACCCGACTTGACAAAGTTCTGAGATCAATCAGCTGCTCAGAAATGGATGAGCACTGATGGAGCTGAACAGACTCCTCTCATTGGTAGACTGTGTTCTGTTCCCGTGTTTCTCACCACGTCTCCCTCTCCCCTCTCACAGAGCCAGAAGAACCCGGCAGCGGTAGATAAGATCATGAAGGATCTGGATCAGAACGGAGATCAGGAGGTGGACTTCGAGGAGTTCGTGGCTCTGGTGGTGGGTCTGTCCATCTCCTGTGAGCAGCTCTACCAGGTCCACCTGCAGAAGCAGGCCAAGAAGTGAGGGAGAGAGCCAGACTCTGTGTGTGCTTTTCATTTTTTGAGCAGAATAAACTACCCTGACACACACAACTCCTTATGCCTGTTCTTTATCTCTCTGCCTCCCATACAAACCAGTGCACACACATACAGAGGGTCCACTTGTAACCCTATAAAAGTGAGAATTTCAACAAAAGCTGCTAGAAGCACTGTGGTTGAAATGTGTTGGAGACACAGAATGTCCGGTGTAGTGCCTTGGGGTTTGAGATCTGTCCTCTAAATCAATCACTGCAGGAAGAACGATTAAAAATAAATAAATGCAATAAAATAACATCAAGTGCTCTGGCTTTTCTGTTCTGTAAAAAAAATCACTGATCATTCTGGCTCTGTTACCTGTTTGACAATGTGAACAATAATCCTAACACTATCAGTGCACTAGAGCAGACATTTAAAAAAAAAATGTTTTAGAATGTTAATGAAAACAATTACATGCCATTAAAACAGTTTTGCAACGTGTGGGGTCGTGCGCGGCTATATATTTTTGGAACCCTGCTACTTAATATTTAAGTGCATTGTAACTATGCATACTAGCATTGCAATAATGTAGAAGTACACGTGTATTTACTAAGTAACTACCACATAAGTAAATACACAGTGATTAGAGACACTTAATGGAAAGTGTAACACCATAGAGCCACACACACATCCGCAGGCACACTGAGACATACACACGCACGCAGGCACAGTTCTTAAAGCAAACAGAAATGAGTTGTGGATGAACAACCAATACCTGTATGTATTTGTTATTACGTCATTTTGGGTGGTGCCTGGAGTCATTTCATATTTATTGTGAATCAAAGGCTAATTAAGGTATTTAAAGCAATCGTACCTGTAACGCTATTGAACTAACACAGAGCTGTAGGAAGTCGGAGAGCAGTAAAACCATAAAGCCAGCTGCTGTTGTGAGTCATTTCTTGCTTCATGACCCCTGATTTCCAGAACCCGCATACACAATGGCAACTGATCAAACTGTTATTTGTGTGTTTTTGTTTTCAGCACAGACCAAAATAATCTGTATAGATGTATAGATGTCTAATCACAAATGTAATTGTGATACAATGAAGAAATATTTATTTTTTATTTATGAAAAAAGCAAAAAATTATTTAAACAAAAAACACAGTCTTAGTCAACATCCTCGGTGTGTGCTTGGTTTCAAAAACAGATTCCTGTTCCGCATAGATATCTAATTTTAATCTTAATCTGAGGGAA
>NW_024473049.1:0-25000 GCF_017654505.1 Polyodon spathula | reverse complement strand
CAGCTATTTAATTAAAACAGAGTTGTGATTGAAATGGGAAAATGTCCACCATTTCTCAACTTTAATTTCATATTTACTTAAAGGTATTAATTTGATATATATATATATATATATATATATATATATATATATATATATATATATATATATATTATATATATATAATCCATGTATTAGATCTCATGTAGTCTCAGATAAAATCAATCTCAATTTTATTTTCTTATTTGTTTAAACGTAGTTTGCTGATTTTTTTTTAAATAGCTGATTATCAAATCAATTTTAGAATAATCGGATACTTACAGTGAGCGACCAAAATCAAAAGGCAGCCGATAGAACAGAACGCCATCGCTCCTGGAGTGCGCAGCGCGGTGTGATTGAATACGCGCCGCGCAGCGCACAGCAAACAGCGCCACTGCGGTTTAACATTAGAACTGGATCTGGTGCGCTTGCATACGGGGCGGGTCTGTCAGCTCCTCGGCGATGTTTGGCCGACTGTGTGGGCGTCGGCATTGGTCAGAGCGGATCATAAAGCAGGGCACGGCACTGCTCAGAGGGGGTCACAAAGCAGGGCACGGCACTGCTCGGACCAGATCACAAAGCAGGGCACGGCATGGTCCTAAATTCGCGTCTCTAATGAAGTGTGCGACTTTGCAGAAGTGTTTGGATTGCGTGAAGCCGTTATGCAGGATACATCTGTTTGCTTAGGAGAATGTCACTTCGTAGAACCGGAACATAATAATGATTCAATTATGTTTTTTTAAAAAAAATTTTAATACTTTTCTAAAAGTAGATGAGCAGAAAGGCTGCACTGGGATACTAAATTAACTCGATTCAGTGTCTTGCATCAACACTCTTGCACCAATACAAACACACACACACACACACACACACATATATATATATATATATATATATATATATATATATATATATATATATATATATATATATATATATATATACTGGTCTGCAGTGTGGAGTAGAGTTCTCTTTCCTATAAGAGTGCTCGGAGACGCTGGACAGTGGCACCACCTAGAGATGAAATATAAGAATTACAGCTAACATTCTAAAATAATTCTTTAGATAAATATAGAATTACAGAACATTCTAAAATATTCTTTAGATAAAACAGTCCTTTGTGTGTATGTGTGTGTGTGTGTGTGTGTGTGTGTGTGTGTGGGGGGTTGACACCAAGAGGCTGAGCGAGGGTGTGTCGCGTCGACCTTTTTGGATTGGTTGGGGGGCGGGTCTTGGGTCGGGGGTGACGGACGATAGACCCTATATGCCACTCCCATCCCGGGACGTTAATGTAGGGGGTAGAGCAACGTCACTGAAACTCGTCCCACAGACCGTTTAAAAACAGAGCACTGCTCTGGTTTAGAAATTGGGTCTTGTAAAATATGACTTCTTTCTCCTTTGCATGTTGAATGCACCTAGAGAAGTGAAAGACTAAAAGTAATTGTGTAAAGAGATTCTGACTGGCAGGATTCAGGGAACTTGCATTTAAGTGATACGACCATCATGGTCCCTTCTCGGGGGATGTAATAAGTATTTTACACTATCGGATTTTGTACAGAAGAGACTCGCATTATGAAAGGGAGTCTGCTAAAACCATTGTATCATATATATTATAATATATAACATAAATATATATTATATATGTACCGTTGCCAGTATTTCAACCACAGCACAAGGGGCGCCCGTTGTGTCTCAGTGTAAATCAGTGAGAAACACAGAGGTGTTTAAAACGAAATCTTTCTGACTCCACAAAGTTCAGTGAGAACTCCCCACAGGGTACCACAGTCATATTAGTGGAGAAGAAAATGATAAAATACATTGCTATTATTTTACGTTTGTATTTTATGTAACGATAACTAAGAGTTTTGCTAATATGTTTTTGTTTAGCCGATATTTTTACAAAACGATACAAAAACATTATTTAAGCTGTGTGTTGGTTTTGCCGTGTGCTGTATATATGAATATCGACATTGTCTTAAAAACACTGCACTTCCTATATTTCATCAAGTGGTGCCCATAGAGTAGGTCTGCGAGCGATCTACCACGCATAGGACAGATCGCAGACGCTCGCGAGATGAGCGCTCTAGCAGTATAGGAAAGAGAACTCCACTCTCCACACTGCAGAGCGCTCTAGCAGTATAGGAAAGAGAGCTCCACTCTCCACACTGCAGAGCGCTCTAGCAGTATAGGAAAGAGAACTCCACTCTCCACACTGCAGAGCGCTCTAGCAGTATAGGAAAGAGAACTCCACTCTCCACACTGCAGAGCGCTCTAGCTATAGGAAAGAGAACTCCACTCTCCACACTGCAGAGCGCTCTAGCAGTATAGGAAAGAGAACTCCACTCTCCACACTGCAGAGCGCTCTAGCAGTATAGGAAAGAGAACTCCACTCTCCACACTGCAGAGCGCTCTAGCAGTATAGGAAAGAGAACTCCACTCTCCACACTGCAGAGCGCTCTAGCAGTATAGGAAAGAGAGCTCCACTCTCCACACTGCAGAGCGCTCTAGCAGTATAGGAAAGAGAACTCCACTCTCCACACTGCAGAGCGCTCTAGCAGTATAGGAAAGAGAACTCCACTCTCCACACTGCAGAGCGCTCTAGCAGTATAGGAAAGAGAACTCCACTCTCCACACTGCAGAGCGCTCTAGCAGTATAGGAAAGAGAACTCCACTCTCCACACTGCAGAGCGCTCTAGCAGTATAGGAAAGAGAACTCCACTCTCCACACTGCAGAGCGCTCTAGCAGTATAGGAAAGAGAACTCCACTCTCCACACTGCAGAGCGCTCTAGCAGTATAGGACAGAGAACTCCACTCTCCACACTGCAGAGCGCTCTAGCAGTATAGGAAAGAGAACTCCACTCTCCACACTGCAGAGCGCTCTAGCAGTATAGGAAAGAGAACTCCACTCTCCACACTGCAGAGCGCTCTAGCAGTATAGGAAAGAGAACTCCACTCTCCACACTGCAGAGCGCTCTAGCAGTATAGGAAAGAGAACTCCACTCTCCACACTGCAGAGAGTCTGCCTCTTTTGTAAAGAGGTCTGGTTCTGAAGAGTGTGATGTTCTGGGTTTGCACCCAGTGGCCTCCTGTGTATTAAGCTGCCTTGCTTTTTCACTGCCTGCCAGAAAGTCCTCATAAACACTTAAACAAACGTGTGTATGCGTGTGTGCGTGTGTGTGTGTGTGTGATTATGAAACTTGAGAAGTGCCGAGCGTTGCAAAACTTCACTGTCTGTTGGAAGCATTATAATGAGTAAGCTATTTTTTTATTTTTCGAAACAGCAAACGAAGCGCTCCGGAACGTGACCCGTAGCTGTCTCGCTACGCCTCTTCCGCAGGAAAAAAAAAAAAAAAAACAGAAAGCAAGCAAAGTTCTGAAAGACTACAGTTCCCACAATTCTGCGCAGCAAGTGCAGGGAGTGGGGAGGCTGGGCACGGGTGCATTCTGGGGCTTGTAGTCCAGTCAGCTGCCGATAACGATTTCCTGCAAATATTTCTTGTTTCTTCTTTTTGTCGTGAAGTAAGCGGTACAAATAAAAACAACCATTGCTTGTGTTTTGTTGCCAGAAATTGCGTTATAATCCGCAGAGAGGATGTAATAACACAGCGTGCGCACATGCCGCCGTCCCATGTTGTTATTGACAATGTAAATAACTGTTTACAGAAAATGGCACGTCGAGGAAAGACAGAGCAAGCACAGTTCCTCGTCTTCATTTCTAAAATGAAGGATGAATTTATAGGCTGTGTGGAGTTTACCGCCCACTTCTCAAAGTGTACTGCTTTGGGACCCCCCTGGTAAAAGCACAGCACAGAGAAGATAATGAACCAGCCCCCTTCTCAAAGTGTACTGCTTTGGGACCCCCTGGTAAAAGCACAGCACAGTGTAATAAAGCACAGAGAAGATAATGAACCAGCCCCCTTCTCAAAGTGTACTGCTTTGGGATCCCCCTGGTAAAAGCACAGCACAGTGTAGTGAAGCACAGAGAAGATAATGAACCAGCCCCCTTCTCAAAGTGTACTGCTTTGGGACCCCCCTGGTAAAAGCACAGCACAGTGTAGTGAAGCACAGAGAAGATAGTGAACCAGCCCCCTTCTCAAAGTGTACTGCTTTGGGACCCCCCTGGTAAAAGCACAGCACAGTGTAGTAAAGCACAGAGAACATAGTGAACCAGCCAGTTGAATGGAAAGAATACAATGATGTCACATCAGTTTCACCTGCATAGTTACATTACAGACATATACTTTATTTACAGACGGGCATAAGCGTTGCTTCCAATATATAATCAAAGCTCAACTTAATTAATATACCACATAGCTAGCTAGCTATGCAGTAAATAACACAGCCTCCATCGCCTCGCAACTCAGCCGACTTCCACCGGGCTCCTCGCTTAGCATTCTGGGAAATGTAGTTCCAGAGCATCGCCTACCAAGTGCGAGGAACCCGCAGTCGCGCAGTGTAGAAACTACAACCCCCATAGTCCTCTGCCCGCTGTTGAAAAGGGGCCGGCCGCAGCGGGACAGTCCCGTGATGACGGCGGCTGGCGTTGTTGTGAAGATGGCGGACGAAGTGGGAGACGGGACGCGCTCCGGACAGCCGCCGAGGATCAGCTCCGGCCCCGCGGCAGCCGGCCCCTGCACCGCGGCCTCGGGTCCCAGGCTGGTCCGAATCGTCAAGTCGGACTCCGGCTACGGGTTTAACGTCCGGGGGCAGGTGAGCGAGGGAGGCCAGCTCCGGAGCATCAACGGGGAGCTGTACGCGCCGCTGCAGCACGTCAGCGCCGTCCTGCCGGGGGGAGCCGCGGACAGAGCCGGCATCTCCAAAGGGGACCGCATCCTGGAAGTGTGAGTCCCACGCTGCACCCAACAGCAAGGCTTGTGTCTTTAAACAAAACAGGGGCGACGTGGTCACTTGTTTAGTGTCCGGTGTTGCGCAAAGCAGAAGTAGGCGCTGTCTCTTTCTTTTCTGCGTTGCAGATTAGAGAGAGAGAGAAATGCATTCACACAGAGGGAAGTTGCATGGAGTTATTTATTTTTTTTTGAAAGTGGTTATCGTCAGTTGTATTGTGGTCGACTCGTATGCATCTGTATATTAATAAGACCCCCCCCCCCGGGACTCTTTACACGACAGCCAGCGACGTGTCTTGCTGTCGCTCGCAGGGACACTGCGATCCGTGCTTCATTTGAAATGCGAAACGCGTCGCTTTCCTCTCTCTGTGGCAGCAACAGCGTTGCTATGCGTTGTTAGGTATAGGAGGACTAGCAGGGGTGGGAATGACAGTCCGTTTCCGTTACAAATGGGGTTTGAAGCAACTAGGTAAACACGGATTAGAGACCGCCTTTTCTCATCGTGCAAGTGTACGAAAAGAGAGGGTAATTACTTAAAGGGAACCCCCCTTAACCCTCGTATTAATCGTGAACTGAAGTGCACGAGGGTCGGTGTGGCTTGTGTCTTCAGCTGAGGGATGGAAATAAGACTCCTGTTGCACAGCAGTGCGATCCAGTCCAGGTTTTACTGCTACCAGCTTGATCAGCCCCCAGTGGGTCTAGGCAACAGGCTCAGGTGTGTCTTATTATTAAACTCCTAGTGAAACCAGGACTGGATCACACCGCTGTGCAGCGGGAGTCTTATTGTGTGTGTGTTTTTTTTTTAATTAAGTAGTTCATCAGAACTGTATTTGAATGACTAATGTGACAGTCAAATGCCCCCTCATGCAAGTGATAGCTAACGTTGCAATCATTTTTAAATGTGGAAATGCAGCAGGAAGTTTTATTAGTAAAGCTGAAATAGGGTCGTCTTTTTAAAGAGCTGTTTGTGAGGCGTTCTGCTGCTCCAGGGATCGAACAAAGACTCCCTTTGCAGAGCGGTTCGATCCATTCCTGGTTTCGCCATGAGTTTAATCAGACACACTTGAGCTTGTCACCCATACACTGGGGCTAGTCAAGGTGGTAGTAAAACCAGGAATGGGTGACACTGCTGTGCAATAGGAGTCTTATTTCC
The DNA here is from genome assembly GCF_017654505.1 of Polyodon spathula. Taxonomy (NCBI): domain Eukaryota; kingdom Metazoa; phylum Chordata; class Actinopteri; order Acipenseriformes; family Polyodontidae; genus Polyodon; species Polyodon spathula. Next base: position 18,984 of record NW_024473049.1, on the reverse strand, counting down.
ATCCCAGGACTTGTGATAAATTACTGCTGAGATGGCTTCTCTTGCTGGCTGTTCACAAAAGATCATGGAGTCTCTCCTCTCTCTCTCCCTCTCTCCTCTCTCTCTCTCTCTCTTTCATTCTGGTTTCGGTTCAGCTTTTTATATTTTTTCTGCAGCTTTGGCTTCGTGTTGAAACACGGCCGTTTCTGTGATCCCAGCTTATTACCCAAACTGAGTGATAGCTGTCGCAAGAGCTTGCCCACAAGGCACACTGGAACTCAGAGGCTGGCAGAATTTTCTTCAGTTCCTGTAAAATTTCAGAAACCCTTACTGTCAGGATCGCCGCTGTCAGAGCCCCACCATCGCTTGTGATAAATGATTATCCTGCGTCTGCGCAGGGATGGGAATAAGACTCCTGTTGCACAGCAGGGTCGCCCATTCCAGGTTTTACTACCAGCCCCAGTGTATAGGTAACAGGCTTGGGTGTGTCTGATTTTTAAACTCCTAGTCAAACCAGCAATCAAAGTGCTATACAGCGGGAGTCTTATTTCCATCCCTGAAATGAGAAGCTAGGAATTTTACCCCCTGTCTCTGTCCGCGCCACCTAGCCCCCCGAGATTGAACCCAGACTTTCAGAGAAAGGGAAGAGGCAGGAATGAGTGGCTAGTGGATTATCCCTCCTGTCCGACGGTCCCTTTCACCCGCGGTGTTTGCGCCCACAGCCTTGCGAATTGCATTTCAGCCTTTGGACTCCCCAGTTTCACAGTCTGGCGTGTAAAGCTGTCTCTCGTTGAAGGGATCGGAGCGGCGTTCTCTGCAGACTCGCTAATGGACTGCGCTGCTTCTGCAGGCTTCATTCATCTAGCCTTTAGTTGCACTCAACAGTTACACAAGTAACTATCGCTAGGCAGGTGCCCAGATGGCTTAGCAATGTTTACACATCTCTCCCTTTTGTGTGGCTCTGTCTGCGTGTGTGTGCTTGCGGCTCTGTTTGTGTCTATACAAGTGTGTGTCTCTCTCTCTGTCGGCCTCTTTGTGTTTCTGTCTCTGTGCGTGTCTCTTTCCTGTACGTGTGTGTTTCTGTATGTGTGTCTATTTCTCTCTCTCTGTGTGTGTTTGAGGTTCACACCAGGCTGTTCTTCTCCTCTGTTTTCCTCTCTAAATAAAGCCTCCCTTTGCTGCTGCTGTCGCCCAGGTAATGGAAACTGTGTCATTTACTGAGCTGACCTCCTGGTTCATATTCATGAAGCAGCTGCGCGAGGCTTTGAGAACACAAACCATTAGCCCAGACCGCGCTGGGACACTGACCCCCAAAACCCAAAGAAAAATCCATCGGACTCCTTCTTCTTTTTTTTTTTTTTTGTCTTAATTGGCCACTGCGTTCTGCGTGTAAAGATGTTTTTGAACAATATTGTTTTTTAAAAAGGTTTTAAAATTTTAAAAGAAAGCTTGTAAAGACAACTGTTCTAAATTTAATGAATAAACGTTGTTTTTTTTTTTTTTTTTTTTTTTTCCTCCTGCCTTGTTTTTAAACAGGCTGCTCGAGTTAAAGTTTAAAATAAATTAATAAAATAATAATCTTGCTAGAGTTCTGCTGCTGTGATATAATCCCCCCCCCCCTTTCCCTTGGGGGGGGTTGGAATGGGTTGCCATGGGTTACCGAGCCACGCTGGCGATGCTGAATCACTGGGATCTTTTCAGACCTGACTTGATTCAGTTCTGAGGTCACTCAGCTAGGGCCAGGACGATGGCGGTTTTTTTCGGCAGTCGATGCATCGTTATTTCCCGACACCGAAGAAAACGTGTTCAGAGGTCCGATGTAAGCACGGAAACGTTTCTGCAGTAAAATCGACCTTCTACAATTCCTGTTTTCTTATCTAAACCCAGCGAGTCCCACAAAAATGATTTAGAATATCTCTTACCTTTTTTAAGATGTCTTCACTGACAGCAACAGAGTTGGGGGGGGGGGAAAATCCTTTAAACTTTAACTTATGTACCAGTTCACAAGCCCAGCTTGTTTTTACAAAGTCCGTGCTCCAGAATGATTAACTTTATTTTGAGTTTTTGGTGAGAGGAATGATGTCACAGGAGGCTGTGTGGTCCAGTGGTCACAGAAACGGGCTTGTAACCAGGAGGTTCAAATCCCAGCTCAGCCGCTGACTCGCTGTGTGACCCCGAGCGAGTCACTGAACCTCCTTGCGCTGCGTCTTTGGGGTGAGACGTTGTTGTAAGTGACTCTGCAGCTGATGCATGGTTCACACGCCCTAGTCTTGTATCTTGTAAAGCGCTTTGTGAAACCGTGGCATGTTTCAAGTTAGCTGTAACATTTGATAAGAGACTTGAACTGCAACTGTTAAGAGCTGGAAACAAGCAAAAAGGTCTAATTAAGCAAATTATCAGTTCGATGAAGGGTCTAGTTCAGTAATTGAGAGCCGGGTTGGAATGAAAACCAGCAGCCACAGGGGGTCCCCAGGACCGAGTTTGAGAAGCCTTGTTCTAGAAAGTGTGTGTTTAGTTAAACGAAGGAAGCGAATGCGCAGAACTAGAGTACAGTTTTACACAGTTTTAATTTCGTGCTAATAAAACCGATTTAATGAACCCGCACGTGCTTTCAGTTTACTTTTGATCCATTGTTGGGTATTTGACCATTTAGACCGGCCGTACAGTCAGCTGCTGGGAACCGGTCGAGCGCGGGCGGGCTGGACGGCCGCGTCCCGTTCAGGAGTTTTCTAAATGTTTGTCTCCCTCCCTCTCTCCAGGAATGGTGTGAATGTGGAGGGTGCGACTCACAAGCAGGTGGTGGAGCTGATCCGGGCTGGAGATCGGGAGCTGCTCCTCACTGTGCTGTCGGTGCCGCAGCACGAGGCCGACAGCCTGGACCCAGGGGACGAGGCCGGCCAGGTCTTCCACGACTACAGCGAGAAGCAGGCCGTGCCCATCTCCATCCCCACCTATAAGCACGTGGAGCAGGGCACTGAGAAGTTTGTGGTGAGGAGAGGGGGCTGCGCCCTCGCCTGCAAGCATGTGGAGCAGGGCACAGACAGGAGTGGAGTGGAGTTGGGGCAGGAGGACAGGGGTGAGGGAAGAGAGGGGGGGGTAGGGGTGAAGCAGGCCCTTACCTACAAGCATTATTAAAACCAGGAATGGGCGAAACTGCTATGCAATAGGAGTCTTGCTTCCATGCTTGTGGGAGAGGAGTATTTCACACAGTGCCTGTGCTGTGATTCGTGTCGCGGTGCTGAGCGCGTCTCTCTCTCCCACCCCCAGGTGTACAACGTGTACATGGCGGGCAGGCAGCTCTGCTCCAAGCGCTACCGTGAGTTTTCCATCCTGCACCAGAACATCAAGAAGGAGTTCGGCAGCTTCACCTTCCCCAGGCTGCCCGGGAAGTGGCCCTTCAGCCTATCCGAGCAGCAGCTGGACGCCAGGCGCAGGGGCCTGGAGGAGTACCTGGAGAAAGGTAACGGAGCCGTTTCTGCTATCCACTCGCTGACACCCAGCCCCCTGTACAGCTATACCACACACACACACACACACACACACACACACACCGCGCCCTCACTATGGAGACACACACACATGCATTGCATTGTACTACGTTGCTGTATTGAAGTGTGTTGCACTGTGCCCTTCTCTGCAGTCTGTTCCGTGCGGGTGATCGGGGAGAGTGACATCATGCAGGAGTTCCTGTCCGAGTCTGACGAGGTGAGATGCGAGGACACGGCGTGCAGTGACAGACAGAGCACGCACACGGCGTGCCGTGACGGACAGAAAACACGCACACAGGGCATGAAGGGCACGGCAAGGCGATTTTACAACAACAACAAAATAAACGGAGAGTCTGTTATGTTGATGAAATATAGCAATTCAAACAAATTTCTGAATGATTCGCCCACTAATTAGAAAATAGAGGTCACTTTTCTGTTGTAAAAATCTAATTAACAAACCTTCATAATGAAAAAATACAACAGGTAATTTTGCAACGAAGTAAATGCTAATAGAGAGCGCCTTCGGTCAGAGCTGCTGGAAACGAGGATTCGATCACTGGGGTCAGGCTGTCCGCAGAAATCAGACGAGGGTTATCTGTGTTGAATCGAGCTGATTCTCCATTCGGAGCGAAACAAGCGAGGAAGCCGCTGCTTGGGTTTGTGTGGATCTCTCCGCGGAGTCTGAGAAAAGCAGCAGCGATCGTCACAAACCCAAGCAGCTGTTTCTGAATTCACTCTGAACGGTGAATCAGCCCCCCCCCTCCCCCCGATCGACGGCCCCCCTCGTCTGATTGCCGCACCTGATTTCTGTAGAGAGAGAGATCAGAATAATCAGTTTGTTCAGCTCTCCTCTCAAAGCTGTAATGAGCGTTTACTTTAGCCCCATTTATTGCCCTGACACCACCCCCCTCCATACCACCCTAGACTAGGAAATGTAGTGTACACTGAATGAGAGTCAGTGCAGAGATGGAAGAGACTCCCGCTGCATAGCGGTTTGATCCATACCTGGCTTTACCAAGAGTTTTTATCTGGACACACCTGAGCTTGTTGCCTAAGCACTGGGGGGGGCTGATCAAGCTGGTAGTAAAACCTGGAACGGGTGACACCGCTGTGCAACAGGAGTCGTATTTCCATTCCTGCCGTGCTAAAACAAACCGTGCGTTTAATCTGACTGTTTAATCTGAACTCGCGTGCTTCGACTCTCCTCAGAATTACAATGGCGTTTCGGACGTGGAGCTGAGGGTAGCCCTGCCGGACAAGTCAACCGTGACGGTGCGAGTGAAGAAGAACAGCACCACTGACCAGGTGTACCAGGTAACACGCCCGCCCCCCCCCCGTCACTCCCCGCCCCCCCACGCAACTTAGTCATCACCAAGTAGTGGCCTGCTCTTCGGTATTGATTTCGGAATGAGAAAAGCAGCCGCTCCCTCGTCATGACGACTGAGTGCGAACGAGTAGCGGCTAACGTCCGCGTTGAGGTTTTAAAAGCTGATTTGGAAGCGATTTTTTTCGTCTTCAACTAGTACCTGATCAATAAAGAGGTTGATTGTTTTATTTGGGGTGCAGAATTTACTGTGGGGAAACTTTTATAAGGCTTTGTTAACCAAGGGGTTTTTAATACGTTTTTACCAGACCTCTATGTGCTTTACAATGCTTCCTTGTGCTTTACCAGACCTCTCTGTGCTTTACAATGCTTCCCTATGCTTTACCAGACCTCTCTGTGCTTTACAATGCTTCCCTATGCTTTACCAGACCTCTGTGTGCTTTACGATGCTTCCCTATGCTTTACCAGACCTCTCTGTGCTTTATTACACTTTGCTGTGCATTTCCTGTGGGACATTTTTGGGGATCTGATCTGGACAGCCCAGTAATTGCCTTGCGTCTCTGTCTTTTTAAACAATTGCATGATTTTTTTTTTTTTTCTATTCCCTCAGGCTGTAGCCTCCAAGGTTGGCATGGACAGTATCACAGCGAGCTACTTTGCCCTGTTTGAGGTGATCAACCATTCGTTCGGTGAGTGTGCTGTTTGAGAGCGAGAGTCGTTCGCACACAGGAGACAGTTAGCTCTGAACAAACTTGTTTGATTATAAACTGATTGGGATCGAGCGCTCCACAGAAATCAGGTGCTGACAATCGGGGTCGCTGGCGTCGATCGGTGGGGGTGGGGGGGGGCTGATTCACCGTTCGGAGTGAAGTCAGAAACAGCTGCTTGGGTTTGTGATGATCTCTGCTTTTCTCAGACTCCGCGGAGAATAGCGATCCAGACAAACAGCAGCTGCTTCTCGACTTGTTTCACTCTGAACAGTGGATCGGCCTCGATCGGCAGCAGGGTTGCGGTCGATTTTCCTTCGATTTTTTGTCATTTTACAACGCGGGCTTTATTGGGCAGAACCATACAGAACTCGTCTGCAGCACGTGCAGTTGTCTGTGTGTTTGGCGCGTCGTGTGTGTGTCTGCTCACCAAACCCTGTGTCTGAAGAAGGGAATTGGAAATCGATTTTAAAAAGGATTTGGTCCTGATCCGCCCCAGTGACCCTGGCCTGCGGAGAGTCTGATCCGAGTAATCGAAGGCGGGTTCACGCAGCTCTGTCCCCAGGGTCATGCTGTCTGGCTTGTGAAGTGCTTTCAGATGGACAGAAGTGCAGGAACAGGTTCAAGCCGTTGACGGTTAGGTTTTATAACGAAGCAGTACGCTCACAAACGGAGCGCCGGGCGTGATCAAACACACGGTATACAGAGAGGTGCTTTAATTAGTGACAGACTCTTCAGATCTGTGAAATTTAGCAGTTGCTTGACCCCTGATCTAGAGAGCTGTAGAGACAGAGAGAGATATCAGGGATAGAAGTAAGACTCCTATTGCACAGCAGCGTCACCCAGTCCAGGTTTTGCTACCAGCTTGATCAGCCCCAGTGTGTCTAGGCAACAAGCTCAGGTGTGATTGATTTAAACTCAAAGTAAAAAACCAGGAATGGATGAAACTGCTTTGCATTGGAGTCTTACTTCCATCCCTGTGGGTATAAATATAGATCTAATGGAGATTTCTAAACAGAAAGCAATCCCTTTCGCGATAAATCGCCCCAAAGCGCTTTGCATAGTCAGAAACATTAAGTATTGAGAGTAGCAATAAGGAAGCAGTTGCTAGGTGTGGGGTGTGTTTGTGTTGACGTGCTGTGCTGTGCTGCAGTGAGGAAGCTGGCTCCCAATGAGTTCCCTCACAAGCTGTACATACAGAACTACACCTCTGCCGTGCCCGGGACCTGCCTCACTGTCAACAAGTGGCTCTTCACCACAGAGGAGGAGGTGCTGCTCAACGACAACGACCTGGCCATCGCCTACTGCTTTCACCAGGTGTGCCCGCAGCCCACGCTCTCTGTGTGTGTGTGTGTGTGTGTCCTACGACGAGATGACGAAAGTGGTCCACCGGGCGTGGACGAAAGTGGTCACACGGGCGTCGGGCGCGAGAGTGTGTGTGTGTGTGTGTGTGTGTGTATGTGTGTGTGTCTACTGCTTTCAACAGGTGTGCCCGCAGCCCGCGCTGTGTGTGTGTGTGTGTGTATGTGTGTGTGTCTACTGCTTTCAACAGGTGTGCCCGCAGCCCGCGCTCTCTGTGTGCGTGTGTGTGTGTGTGTCTACTGCTTTCACCAGGTGTGCCCGCAGCCCGCGCTCTCTGTGTGTGTGTGTGTGTCTACTGCTTTCACCAGGTGTGCCCGCAGCCCGCGCTCTCTGTGTGTGTGTGTGTGTGTGTGTGTGTGTGTGTGTGTGCTTTCACCAGCACTGTGTGTGTGTCTGCTGCTTTCACCAGCTCTGTGTGTGTGTGTGTGTGTGTGTGTGTGTGTTAGTACACTGCTTTCATCAGATGTTATGTATGTCTGTGTGTCTGTCAGTGCTGGCTTTCACCAGTAATATGTACAGCTGGGCGTGTCTGTGTGTGCTGCTTTCACCCGCTGATAAATGCTGCTCGAAGTGTGTGTGATGCAGCATGCAGACTACAGTCTGTTTTTGTCATTTTATAAAAAGTTAATACATTGTCTGTTGGAGTGCCTCTCTTATTAAAATATAAAAAAAAAATCTGGTTTGATTCGCAGACCTGCCAGAGAATAACACTGCTTGTAAGAAGGCAAGCTGGCTTGAATTATAATAGATGGCTCAATGTGTGTTTCAGTGTAGGCTGCTTCTCCTTTGCTCCTGGACTAACCCCCTCCCTCGCTCCCCCCTTCTCTCTGCAGGCGGTGGAGGATGTGAAGAAGGGTCGCATCAAGGCTGAGGAGAAAGCCTACCAGCTTCAGAAACTGGCTGAGCAAAAGAAGATGGGAATGGTGAGGCTCAGAGTGGCTCTCTCTCTCTCTCTCTCTCTCTCTCTCTGTCTATCTGTCCGTCTGTCTTTGCATGTGAAACTGTCCAATGCAGAAGCCCCCCATGACTGCTCCAGGAATGGGGAATCAGACTCCTATTGCATAGCAGCTTCACCCATTCCAGGTTTTACTAAGAGCTTGATTAGCCCCAGTGTGTCGAGCGAACAAGCTCAGGTGTGTCTTATTAAACGCAGTTAAACCAGCAATGGATCAAAATGGTCTGCAGTCAGTCTTATTCCCGTCCCTTGTGTGTGTAGCAGTAGTTTTTAAAGGGGCATGGTCTCTGTCTGTCTGAGTGTGTGCACAGTTCTCTAGCAGTGATGTGTTCCCATGAACTGTAACACTGATCTCTCTCTCTCTCTCCTCTCCCCGTCTCCTATCTTGTTTCCTGCCTCTCTCTCCTCCTCTCACTGCAGTATCTGAGCATGCTGCGCTCGTGCGAGGGCTACAACGAGATCCTCTTCCCGCACTGCGCCTGCGACTCGCGGCGGAAGGGTCACGTGATCACGGCCATCAGCGTCAAGCACTTCAAGCTGCACGCCTGCACCGAGGAGGGGCAGCTGGAGGTGAGGGGGGGGGGGGAAGCGAGACTCCCGTTGCACAGCGGTCTGATCCATTCCCGTTTTCAGCGCGAGTTTAACGGTAGTGCAGGTTTCCTGCGCTCTCTCTGTCCTGTGTGTGACGGCATTGCGTCTCCTCTCAGAACCAGGTGATTGCGTTCGAGTGGGATGAGATGCAGCGGTGGGACACTGACGAGGAGGGCATGGCGTTCTGCTTCGAGTACGCCCGTGGAGAGAAGAAACCACGCTGGGTCAAGATCTTCACCCCATACGTGAGCCATGCCCAGCCTGCTCAACACTAGAATAACGTTGTATCAGTTAATATGTCTGGATGACCCTGTCTAATTATTATTATTATTATTATTATTGTTTAGTTCTTGGCAGATAAGCTTACCCTTATCCAGGGCGACTTAAAATTGTTCTGCAATATCACAGCCGAAAGTATCACATTGTGAAATACGTGATTATAAAATATCACATTACAGAGCAGCTGTAAAGTACACTAAAATTAGTAGAAAAGGTGATCATATTCAAACAAGAGCAAAAGAAATGGAGAATGCAGTAAATAGAGACATGTTTATATGTCTGGTTGACCCTGTCTCTTGAAACGGAATCCGGTAGATAGGTAGCTATCTCCTTTATCCCTTCAGTGCTGTTTTTATAATTGAGATGCATCTCTCTCCCTCTCTGTGTTGCTCTCGCTCTCTGTCTCTGTGTTGCTCTGCTCTCTGTCTCTTTGTTGCTCTCGCTCTCTCTGTGTCGCTCTCTCTGTGTGTCGCTCTCGTCTCTGTTGCTCTGCTCTCTCTCTCTATCTCTGTGTGTCGCTCTCGTCTTTCTCTCTGTTGCTCTGCTCTCGCTCTCTCTGTGTTGCTCTCGTCTCTCTCTTGCTCTGCTCTCTCTCTGTGTTGCTCTCGCTCTCTCTCACCCTCTCTCTCTCGTCTCTCTCTCTCCAGTTCAACTACATGCACGAGTGCTTCGAGAGGGTGTTCTGTGAACTCAAGTGGAGGAAGGAGGTGAGGCCGTGATTCTCTAACAGAACTCCCTTTTAAAAAATATTATTACATTCAGTGCAAGACCTTCATTTTAATGGTTTAGCTGTTCGTTCTGTGGGATCTGGGGTCCTTGGGATGAGTGGTGCTGTAGAAATGTTTATTGTAGACTCATTCTCTGTGAATGCTGTTTGATTTGACGTTCGGGACAGAGAGATACACATACAAACACTATGCAGGTTTGCGATAACCTGACGACCGCCTTCTGTGATGCACAGTGAGATCAGTTATGTTTTTTGGTCTTGAATCGCGACACTGACGATGCCTATCTCTGTTACAATGCATCATGTAAAGAACGTGCCATGATTCATCGATGCACAGCGAATTGTCACACCGGCATGCGTTCTCATATAATACAAACCCCAGCAGTGTGCTTTACTGGGGCTTTGCAAACGCCTGCGGTCAGGGGAAGTGAAACAATTCACCCGACTGCCTGGAATCAGGAATTTCTAGGAAGGGATTTCAAGACAAAATGCTTGATGGCGATTTATTGCTCGTGAAGAGTTATCGTTCGAGCTGTTCTGGTGATTGGCAGTAGTGTTAGTGCGGTTATGAAAATGATAATGAAAGTGTATTTAAATTGTGGGGATCATCTAAATAGTTTAAGGTATTACAATTGTTATACGTTTTAACATTAGGTTATGTTTAGGGTTATGGCTGTTTTTAAATTATCACTGTGTCGTTAAGCGTTTTGGATTATCAGATGTTTTACTGTGTTCTTGCAGTAATGACGACAGCTCTCTGACTCTCTGTCTCTCTCTCTCTGCAGGTGGAAGAGGAGGTGACTGATCTGGACAATCAGAACTGCAGTAGAGATGGTATGTGTAGCAAGGTAAGGCCTTGCCAGCTGTTCGACAAGGCTTTGAGACAGGGGGAGTGAATCTGATAAACTGAATCGGGAACGCTGCTATAGAGCAGGCTTTCTGAGACTGGGGGAGTGAATCTGATAAACTGAATCGGGAACGCTGCTATAGAGCAAGCTTTCTGAGACTGGGGGAGTGAATCTGATAAACTGAATCGGGAACGCTGCTATAGAGCTGGCTTTCTGAGACTGGGGGAGTGAATCTGATAAACTGAATCGGGAACGCTGCTATAGAGCAGGCTTTCTGAGACTGGGGGAGTGAATCTGATAAACTGAATCAGGAACGCTGCTATAGAGCTGGCTTTCTGAGACTGGGGGAGTGAATCTGATAAACTGAATCGGGAACGCTGCTGTAGACATCCTGGGTGTAGAAGAGGAAGCTGGCTCGGTCGTGGGATCGGAGGAAGCCTGTTGAACCTTCAGTTCTCCTGAGGAGCTGTGCGGGGCATTGCTGAGGTGAGGCGAGGGAGCGCAGTGGCACTCTCTCAACTGGGGCTAAAGTAACTGGGCACACCAAATAAAAAATAGTGTCTCTGAGTTCAGCATGGCCCTCTTTGACAATGATTCAGCATGTTGGGCTAAATACACATGCTGTCGGTTTATAGGCTTTTTTTTAGTAAAGGTCATTTTTAATATTGATTATAAATCGGTACAGTAAATGAGACCCTGTTGAGGTTATTGATCGTGATCTGTACTGTACCCAAAAGGTTTTTGCTTCTTAGGTGTTATCAATAAACTCTTTGTACTCTGAAGAAAAAAACAAAGCACACATTTCAGGAATGGAAATAAAGCTCCTGTTTCACAGCAGTTTCCCCAGTTCCAGGTTTTACTAGGAGCTTGATTAGCCCCAGTGTGTCTAGCGAACAAGCTCAGGTGTGTCTTATTGAACTCTCAGTAAAACCTGGAATGGGTGATACTGCTGTGCAACAGGAGCCTTATTCCCATACCTTCAATAATAATAATAATGCTGGTTATCATCGCATGGAAAGAAGACTCCCATTCCATAGCGGTTTGATCCATTCCTGGTTTCACCTGTGTTTGACACACCTGAGCTCGTTACCTAGATCCACACTGGCTAATCAAGCACATAGTAAAACCTGGAATGGGTGATACTGCTGTGCAACAGGAGCCTTATTCCCATCCCTGCAATGAAGCAAGGCATTGAGCAGTGTCTTGTTTTTTCTGTTTATTTGTCTTTTTCGCGTTTTCTTTCAGAATATCTTCCTGCTGTTGAAATCGCACAGAAGGGGTGGAGACATCTAGGAGGAGAGATTGTGACCTCGTAAACTAAAACTGAGAAATCTGCAGCTACAAGCAGCGGCAGCAGCATCGAGAGAGGAAGAAAAAAATCAAAACCATGATGCTTTTAAACATTTGGAGAGAAAGAGAGAGAGAGAAGCATTTTGGTGTCAACTTCGAATTCTTGTTCTGCTTGGACTTCTGCTTTTACTGTTGTCATCTTCATCAAAATAATAGCAGTAGTAATAAAAAGATGAAATAATATTAATAATAATGCTGATCCCGGAAGGATGGCTGGGAGACGGACAGTTAGTCCGGAAAAACTCCACCCTACCTCCGATCGTTCTGCTTAAAACATCCTGGGGAAGTTTACAGAAAAACAGGGGAAATCTGTCTGCAGAGACTTTAGAGAGAACATTGTGATCCACTTTCCTTAATGAGATGGGACTTCCCCCTCCCTTCCTCACCTCCTGCTGTCCCTTTCTTATCCTGCTTTGCTGAGACTGGCCCAGTGAGAGTGAGTGAATCTGGGCAGAGGCTGTGCTGCAGACAGGGGTTTAAATTTGCACCCCCAGACAGGATGGCGGTCAGCCAGTCCTCTTGGTACCTCCCTGAGGTTGTGACGTTTCGTTCTGGACGTCATTCGCTGTGTTTTTATGCCTCGGTGGCGGCAGGCAGGTACACCACAGATAGATGAAAATCTGAAAAGGAAAAACATTTCGATTTTGTTCACGCTCTGCCTCCCTGCTCCAAACTAATCAATGATTCTTAACTCTGTTTATATCGGCCCGGACCAGTATAACCACAGAGGGGCTTGTTGACATGAGGAGTCAAAGGGCTGTCATGTTATATTGCAGCTCGAACGCAACAGCAGTACCACTGCCTCGCAGCAGGGGGTGTTGTTGTCTCCCAGATACACTTTTTAATCCCCCTCTGTGTTGATTCACAATAGTTTGAATTAAAACAAACCCTGCCCTGGACTGGAGGGAGCCCCCTTTCTCTTAGGGGGGGGGGTGAGGGAGGGAGGGAGCAGTTCTGTCTCCGTGCCTCAAGCCTACCCTGGACTGGAGGGAGCCCCCTTTCTCTTAGGGGGTGAGGGAGGGAGCAGTTTAGTTTCCATTTAGTTGGAAGAAATGTGTTGGTGCATGAAAAATAACGGGGCGGGGGGTATTAGAACATGATGTGACACAGAGCTAGCCTAACACTGAAAACTGATGAGCAGAGAGGCTGCTGGGAGGCTTGAGGAGCTCTGGAAGTTATGACCCTGCTATAGAACCTGGGGGGGGGGGGGGGGGGGGGGGGGGGTGTTTAAGCTTTTTGCATCATAGTTTCAGGTGTGGATTTGTTTAGTGTGGATTTGCTTTTTGGATATTTCTGTTTTGACACAGTCTGCAACCACCAGCCCTGAACACTACAGTACGCTCTGAGCTGAATTCTTTATCGCTGCAGTCTGAAGTTGTGTTTTTTTTTTTTTTTTATTATTATTATGCCTTTTCTCGGAGTGTAATTGATGTTTGCTTGCCTGTTCTGCAGTATATTAGTACTGAAGCGTAACCCTGGATTACATGAACCGCTGTGGTGAGGTCTGGCTTCAGTGTGTCTCTCTGTGTTGAGACTCAGCTCCCTCAGGATTGTATTGACAGGTATTGCTATTTAATAGATAAGAGAACTCCACTCGGATCCCCTCCCCCCTCATAGACCACACTGCTTCCCTAGGCTCTAACCTCTAGATCCACACTGCTTCCCTCCCTCCCAGTCCCTCCTCAGCTCCACTAGAGCCACACTGCTTCCCTCCCTCCCAGTCCCTCCTCAGCTCCACTAGAGCCACACTGCTTCCCTCCCTCCCAGTCCCTCCTCAGACTAGCCACACTGCTTCCCTCCCTCCCAGTCCCTCCTCAGCTCCACTAGAGCCACACTGCTTCCCTCCCTCCCAGTCCCTCCTCAGCTCCACTAGAGCCACACTGCTTCCCTCCCTCCCAGTCCCTCCTCAGCTCCACTAGAGCCACACTGCTTCCCTCCCTCCCAGTCCCTCCTCAGCTCCACTAGAGCCACACTGCTTCCCTCCCTCCCAGTCCCTCCTCAGCTCCACTAGAGCCACACTGCTTCCCTCCCTCCCAGTCCCTCCTCAGCTCCACTAGAGCCACACTGCCTCCCTCCCTCCCAGTCCCTCCTCAGCTCCACTAGAGCCACACTGCTTCCCTCCCTCCCAGTCCCTCCTCAGCTCCACTAGAGCCACACTGCTTCCCTCCCTCCCAGTCCCTCCTCAGCTCCACTAGAGCCACACTGCTTCCCTCCCTCCCAGTCCCTCCTCAGCTCCACTAGAGCCACACTGCCTCCCTCCCAGTCCCTCCTCAGCTCCACTAGAGCCACACTGCCTCCCTCCCTCCCAGTCCCTCCTCAGCTCCACTAGAGCTACACTGCTTCCCTCCCCCCCAGTCTGTCTGCTCTGCTCGTTGCTGTGTGTACAGTTTGCAGCTGAGTGCCTTGTGCTCAGACAGGGTTAAATTGATGTGTTTCTTTGTCGACAGTTCAGATGGCCCAGAACGATCTGAGCTTTTAACGCTGGGCTTTCGTCATGCCAGGTCCGACTTGCGCACGTTTTTTTTTTTAAATAATTTAGCAAAGTCCCGAGGATAGTTCCTGATGTGACTGAGATTCTTTGTCCTGACTCCTGCTTGTTTTAAAATTTGAAATTCTAAAATCTTGTGTTCTTGACGGCTGGGTGATTTTCCTAGGCTTTTACGCGCTGGGAATAATATATACCTGAGAACACAGGAGTCTCGGGGTAAAGCTGGGAAAGACTGCAGTGGGGTTGAGGAGCTCAGTGGTCACGGAACCGGGCTGCAGTGTTGGAAGGCAGTAGTTTCGAGTAGCTCAGTAGTTGCAGAAACTCAATTCCCAGATCAATGATGTGATTTTCCTTGCCGGGAGGTCGCTGTGCAGTTTCCAACAGTGCAGTGATTTACACAGACTGATCCATTCCATTGCCGTGTTAACTAGTTCCCTCTTGAGCTGTCTGTGAGAGAGAGTTGAACTCCAGCACCACTGCACTCCAGGCTTTTGCTTCGTCTCCCGGTCTTTGTTTAATTAAGCCTCCAGCCAGACCCTGAAGTAGTTTGTGATCTCGTTTTACCCGCTGTTCCTCCTGGAGTGGGAGGGCTGGACGCCCCTGGGCTGGAACAGGCGATGCTGATTTGGTGATATTTTTAAAACCTGTTCGTGACTGATTTAACGTTGGTTTCGTTGTGGATTGCTGTTGACTGAAGTCATACGCTTGTTAATATGCATTTACATTTCAATTACTAAAAAAGTTTATATACACCCTGTACCTGAGTGTGTAGTTTTTTTTTTTTTATGTCTTCATTTTAATGTACAGTGTGTGTTTTCTGAATACAGTACATTTGCCAGGGTTAGAAACTCACACTAGCCCTGCTGCTGCTGCTGCACCCAGTCCTGGGGTTCAGAGCTCCCCTCAATGAAGTCTAGTATTATTAATATTGAAATGATCAGGAGCCAGGAGTTTGAGCAGGGTTAGAAACTCACACTAGCCCTGCTGCTGCTGCACCCAGTCCTGGGGTTCAGAACTCAATGATGTCTAGTATTGAAATGATCAGGAGTCTGGTCTGCAGCTGGGCTCGATGACCTGCTTTCCCATTTTAAAGTTGTGGATTTTCCTTCGATGGCATGTTAAGCGAGAGGATCCTGACCCAGATTGAAATGCTGTTTATAAAGTGACAGCTGGATTGTGCGAGTGTGGCATGAGCAGAACTTCCCCTAGCAGATTCATCGCGAGTGGTCAAAAAGAACAGGCTGCATTAAAAATGAAAGGGAGAGGGGAGGGTGATAGACCCGGATAACTCTGATAGATATACTGCAGTGGTCGTAGAATTTCTTTAAAACAAAAAATCATTTTAAATAAACACTGAGTTGCTTATTTTGAGCCTGTTTCAGTATTCTTCTGAGGTTTCACACGCCCCAACCCTAACCTATGGTTTGTGAAACCACAAAAGAATACTGAAATACAGAGGATCAAAATAAGCAACTCAGTGTTTATTTAAAACATTCAACACTGCAGAGCGCTCTAGCAGTATAGGAAAGAGAACTCCACTCTCCACACTGCAGAGCGCTCTAGCAGTATAGGAAAGAGAACTCCACTCTCCACACTGCAGAGCGCTCTAGCAGTATAGGAAAGAGAACTCCACTCTCCACACTGCAGAGCGCTCTAGCAGTATAGGAAAGAGAACTCCACTCTCCACACTGCAGAGCGCTCTAGCAGTATAGGAAAGAGAACTCCACTCTCCACACTGCAGAGCGCTCTAGCAGTATAGGAAAGAGAACTCCACTCTCCACACTGCAGAGCGCTCTAGCAGTATAGGAAAGAGAGAACTCCACTCTCCACACTGCAGAGCGCTCTAGCAGTATAGGAAAGAGAACTCCACTCTCCACACTGCAGAGCGCTCTAGCAGTATAGGAAAGAGAGCTCCACTCTCCACACTGCAGAGCGCTCTAGCAGTATAGGAAAGAGAACTCCACTCTCCACACTGCAGAGCGCTCTAGCAGTATAGGAAAGAGAACTCCACTCTCCACACTGCAGAGCGCTCTAGCAGTATAGGAAAGAGAACTCCACTCTCCACACTGCAGAGCGCTCTAGCAGTATAGGAAAGAGAACTCCACTCTCCACACTGCAGAGCGCTCTAGCAGTATAGGAAAGAGAACTCCACTCTCCACACTGCAGAGCGCTCTAGCAGTATAGGAAAGAGACTCTAGCAGTATAGGAAAGAGGACTCAGTTAAGTCACAAATTATCAGACCAGTACTTTCTTGTATGGCTGAATATTAAAATCCATTGTTTATTTTTTAATACATGCAAGGAAGCTGTGGTTTCAGGCAGTGATCAGGTCCACAGATTTTGCCCCTCTGCTCCCTCTCGGCTGTCTGTGGTTTCAAACCAGCCCTATAGAGTCATGCACTTTTTTTTTTTTTTATTTATTTGAGAGAACTCTAATTGCGTTTTCACGGCAACGTGTCTTTTTTTGTTTTTGTGATTTTAAAAAGATGTGGGGCGGGATTTTAAATAAAATGCTACCAGTGTTTCATTACTTGTTTAACAAAACAAAATGTTGAAAAAAAAGCAAAATCATTGCAGTATTTAGCTAACCACTCTAAAAAAAATAAAAAAAATACAACTTGTTT
This sequence comes from Polyodon spathula, assembly GCF_017654505.1. Classification (NCBI taxonomy): domain Eukaryota; kingdom Metazoa; phylum Chordata; class Actinopteri; order Acipenseriformes; family Polyodontidae; genus Polyodon; species Polyodon spathula. The sequence continues at coordinate 2,263 of NW_024473049.1, read as the reverse complement.
GTTAATGTCACTTTAGTGTAATAAATTGTAACATATTCTTTTAAATAAATTGATTTATTGATGAAAAGCTGCTCTTCTGTCTTGGGGAGGGCAATGTGTTTGAAATTATTTCTTTAATATATAAATATTTTGATTGTTCCTAATAAAGTGGCCACGCCTCATGCTCTGCTGTTCCTAATAAAGTGGCCACACCTCCTTATCGCTCTGCTGTTCCTAATAAAGTGGCCACACCTTGTTTGTTCTGTCACTTTCCTGTAATAAAGTGGCCACATATTCTTTTTCCTAATAAAGTGGCCACACCTTTTTGCTCTGCTGTTCCTAATAAAGTGGCCACCTCCTCACCGTTCTTTTGTTCCTAATAAAGTGGCCACACCTCCTTATCGCTCTGCTGTTCCTAATAAAGTGGCCACACCTCATCCTCTTCTGTTCCTAATAAAGTGGCCACACCTCATCCATCTTCTGTTCCTAATAAAGTGGCCACACCTCTTTGCTCTGCTGTTCCTAATAAAGTGGCCACACCTCATCATTTCCGTTCCCAATAAAGTGGCCACACCTCATCCATCTTCTGTTCCTAATAAAGTGGCCACACCCTTTTGCTCTGCTGTTCCTAATAAAGTGGACACACCTCATCATTTCCGTTCCTAATAAAGTGGCCACACCTCATCCATCTTCTGTTCCTAATAAAGTGGCCACCTCCTCACCGGTCTTTTGTTCCTAATAAAGTGGCCACACCTCCTTATCGCTCTGCTGTTCCTAATAAAGTGGCCAGAAGCCTTTGTGTTCTGTTCCAGTAAAGCAGCCACACTTAGCAGCGCTCTTATTCCTAACAAACTCACCACACCCTAAGTGCTGTTGGACTGTTCCTAATAAAGTGGCCGCCTCCTCCATTCCGTTGTGCTCCTTACAGCTTGCTCGCTTTTAGCATTATTGTTATTTAAATTTTTTCATTAATTAATACAGTAATAATGGTTCCAAACGGGCGCACGGCCGCAGTAAAATCTGCGTTTATTGGATGGACAAACAAACGACTGCGTCCTTGTCTAAATTAAAAGGCCTTGCATCGTGCTCCTGTAAGTAACCGCTGGAAAACGACGCTCTCTGCAGCCGTCCTCTTCCCTATATCCTGTCTTCTGCTCCAGGTGATTAGCTGGTGCTGCGCCTCAAGCATGCATGCTGTGGAAAGCAGCCCTCGGGAGCTGTAAGCAAGTGCTACTGACTGTCCAGGAGATTAAGCATGTGATTGAAAACATATTGAGCCACTCTCTGTTAGGCTGCTGCCCGCTGTCAAAGATGCCTTCGCTGGCCTCTGATTCCTGCCTCTCCCCTTGCGCTGGAGGTCTGTTTGTTCAGTGTGTGTGTGTGTGTGTGTGGCGAGGGCTGAGCTGGTTCAGTGTGTGTGTGTGTGTGTGTGTGTGTGTGTGTGTGTGTGTGTGTGTGGCGAGGGCTGAGCTGGTAGTTTCACTGCTCTATCAGAGCGTGGAGAGCTGCACAAACAGTCTTCATCGACGGCTCTTCATCTTCACATCGGCAGCAGCACGGTGTTAGTCTGCAGCTTCAGCAAACCAGACACAGACAGTGTCCTCCAGTGCGAGGGGGTGTACACACAGACACACAAGCCAGGGTTGAGAACAAGACTCCCATTGCAGAGCAGTGTGATCCATTCCTGGTTTCACTTGGAGCTTAATCAGACACACCTGAGCTTGTTGCCTAGACACACTGGGGGCTGATCAAGCTGGTAGTAAAACCTGGACTGGGTGACACTGCTGTGCAATAGGAATCGTATTCACATCCCTGCACACACATACGCACACACACACACACACACACACTGCAGTGTTTCTGAGTTGTTTGCATTGATTCCCCTGTAGCATGGATTTCCTATTCTAAATTCAATACAATATTGAAAGTTACTGGTGCCAAAGAAATGAATTCCTGAACGTGCATTGAAAGTCCCTCCTCTCTGGGTCTCTGAGTGCTCCTTTCCCCAGCCAGTCTGGTTGCTGACTCTGTATTTATAATGTGTTTTGTGGGTTCTTCATGGTAATTAGGTTTCTCTCTCACTCTCTCTGTCTCTTGGTGGAAGTGGGAGGAGCAGAGTCTGAGAGGGAGGGAGGAAGTGAAAGTGCAGCATTGCTGAGTCCTGGCTCTGCTCTCTTGCAGTTTTCTCTTAGGGTCTGCAGAGCTTCTTCTCTACCTCGCTGTACCCCTGGACTGCCCTGGGACCAGCTGATTGGACCTCACCGCACCCCTAAAACCAGCTGAT
>NW_024473048.1:0-25000 GCF_017654505.1 Polyodon spathula | reverse complement strand
AGAGTCGAATAAAAACGCCAAAGTCTGTTTAGTTGAAACACCTGGTTTTGTAACACGACCCACACGCCGCAGCACATTACACAGGACAATCTCTTTTGTTGTTTTTGGCTAACCCTCCCTGACCCACAGCTGGTTGCCTTCAATACAATTCCCCTTCTAGCCGGGGGTCAATATGAGGGACATCACAAATGAGTCAAATTAATACTCCCCTTGGGGGGGGGGGGGGGGGGGGGGGGGGGGGGGGGGGGGGGGGGGGGGGGGGGGGGGGGGGGGAGGCGGGGGGGCGTCTTAAAAATCGTGCTGGAAATGAAGCACGAACAAATAATACCCTTGTCTTTTCAAGTTTAGCACGCTTCGTGCTGGGTTTATTATGGGAACAGAAAAGTTCAAATCGTGCAAGTCGTTCAGCACGCTTGATGTTAGACTCTTGCAAGGATGGGCACGCAGACTGTAAACACAGCAACGTCAGCGTGCTCGGGTCCGACCGAGGAAAACCTCTTGATTATTATTATTATTATTCTCTTAGCAGTATACAATACCATTACAGATGTCCAGTTGAAGCGCATACTGTCCAAAGCGTCATGAATGTGTGCTACATAATAAATCAGATTACTGTATACAAGACACATTTGTTAAAACTTTTGTGGTCCTGTCTTTAAACTGTACACCCCAAATCACCGTGCAGAACGACGAAGAAAGGTAAACTGATAAATGAAAACGCGCTACTGTAACTATAACGATTCGGTACCCGTCAGATCAATACATGAGAGAGAGAGAGAGAGAGAGAGAGAGAGAGAGAGAGAGAGAGAGAGAGAGAGAGAGAGAGAGAGAGGCTGAGATTGTTTTGCAATGTGTGTGAAGGTGTATTGCAATGCCCCAGGTTAATGATTCATTGTGGGTAGGCGAGTGCGCAGCACTGAGTAACAGACAAGTAAGCGCAGGAAACGAGTCCGCTGCGAGCCTCTCTTTCCACGGGGGGAGCGCAGTGCGCCAGTCACGGTACCGGGCAGCGCCAGGCTAGTCATCGCATTGCCGGGAATGAAGGATTCATACTGCGAGACAATCTCACAGCCACGGAACTCGTTAACCCTTTCGTGCACGGCCACCTCAAAACGGGCCGTCCCGCAAACATATTGAAGACGCAAATGCGCGACTGTCTATACGAGATCTGGGACAGCCTGCCCTGAACAAAATAAACATTCAAATGAAATATTTATTTTTATTACCCGTCCATAAAAACACTTTTTTTTCAAAAGCTGTTTTTAATCGTTAACCCGTGGAATTGTTAAACGCCGTTTAAGACTCATTTGGAAAGTGAAAACATGTTTGATCTTAAAAAAAAACAAACTGTTAAGCGTTTATTATAAATCTTAAACAAAAACAAAACAGGCTTATCAGGAAGAAAGCGCTGTGGACTGGGCCCCTCCCGCAGTGTATATAGCAAAAATATACACGACGTAAAAAATGATTTATAGAAGAAGAACTATAAAAAACATACCACATTTTTTTTTTTTCCCAAAATGTGTGAGAACTACACTGCTTATTAGCTTCACAAGTACAGGAAAAAACAAAAAAACAAAAAAACAAAATGGTAGGCAGTCTTGTTTCAGGTTAATCAAGTTTCACATGAAAAGTCTTGCGAATCACACAGTCTAGCAAATTAACCACATATATTATATATTATATTAGTATATATGAAGTCTCTCCCCCGGCAGCTCAGCGGTGCCCTGGAAGGTTAAATATTGACCGGCTCTCTGGTTACTAATCGACTCGGAGTCCTGACAGACAGCCAAAACAAACCTGATCCCTTTTAGAAATCAAATCTCTCAACAGCTAATCTTGCCCTGTCCGGCTCCCGAGTAGGCGAATAACAACACAGGACGATGCCTTGTCTGCGCTTAAAGCACACAATAGACCCGTGAATCGGGCTAGACTGCGTGCAAAATCCACGGGCACGCCGCGGTTTATCCAGCTGTGCGTGGAAGTGCATCGTGGCGATGGGTTTTAAAGTACCGGACAGCACCGCGGCGGCAGACAGGGTGCAGGGAATGCGTTTCATCTGCCGCAGGCAAAGTCGTGAATTTAACAAACGTGACGCATTACCGCAGTCACCGCGACCCACGGTTCACAACAAAACGGATTCATATTTCAATAATCAATAAATACAATAATGCAAATACCACGTCTCATTGGGATAATGCATATTTCTTCTTTGCAATAGATATGTGCACACACACATAGCTCATAAAACATGCATATAGAATCAATACTTACAGAGGGTTAGTGCTGTTCCAAAAAACGCTGTGTCTCTCTGCACTGGATACCCGCAAGCACACTGAAGCGAGGCTGAGAAGCACGAATATATCCGTGTTGTGCATGGCTGCTGCTGCTGCTGTTTTGAAGCGCTGATCTGTAGTGGAAAAACTGCACCTCCCTTGCAAAACGAGAGCACGCAGCAGATTATAATATCCTCCCGAAACACGCAATCCAACGCCGAGCAAAGGAAATAAAAAAAAAATCACAGTTTCAGTCACGCCTGCAGAAACGCTGGGACTTTAAAAGCGCTGCATTTTACACCCGCCCCCCTAGTGGGTCCGCACCCCGCCCATCACCGCGTAGAAACCAATCCCCGTGGAGGGGAGTCGCACCTCGACCCCGCCCTGGAGTTCTGAGACCGTTCTAATCCACGCCCCTCCACCAATAGGATGCCGGAGTGAGGCGTTGGGCGTTCCATCCCCGTTCTTTGCCAGGCGTAACCACGCCCCGTTTCGCCTGCAGCGATGTTGCGAGTTCTCGGCTTTCAAGCAAACAGTTTTTTTTTTTCGGCTTTCATCTGGTGTTGATGTTTTCAAGTCGTAGTAGACAGCTGGGTGTCGGTCAGCGGCTGTATTGATTAAACAGTAGCGCCGATCGCGTCAGCAGTGCTGCCCACACGGCCAGCGATTACTTGCGTGTTTGTTTGTGGATCAGCTGAGGTATGCGCCTGCGTTTGCAGGGAAGTCGGTTTGTTATGATCAGGACTGTTTCACTTCTCGATCGCGTACATCGCCTTGCAGCATTCCCTGTCTCTTCATCCTTACATTTTCTCCAGTAGCGATGCAGGCAGACTGACAGGGGCACTGCAATGGCAATGGATTTGTATTGCACTGAGGGGCAATGGTAGCACAAGGGCAGCTGCAGTGGGGTGAGGCTGCCATTGATTGAATGCGACCCCTATACAGCACAAGTACTCATAGTGCAGCTACAATTGGATAAAGGCACCTGTCAAATAAACTAATAATAATAAACTAACAATATGTTTTACCAGACCTCTCTGTGCTTTACCAGATCTCTTTGTGCTTTACAATGCTTCCCTATGCTTTACCAGACCTCTCTGTGCTTTACAATGCTTCCCTATGCTTTACCAGACCTCTCTGTGCTTTACAATGCTTCCCTATGCTTTACCAGACCTCTCTGTGCTTTACAATGCTTCCCTATGCTTTACCAGACCTCTCTGTGCTTTACAATGCTTCCCTATGCTTTACCAGACCTCTCTGTGCTTTACAATGCTTCCCTATGCTTTACCAGACCTCTCTGTGCTTTACAATGCTTCCCTATGCTTTACCAGACCTCTCTGTGCTTTACAATGCTTCCCTATGCTTTACTATAAGGGGTGTGTCTTGCTCAGGTGTGCTCAGGTGTGGAATCTGAGGTTTTTATTATCATTATTACAAACATAAAAAGCTAGTTTTTATGTTTGTAATAATAATAATAATAATAATAATAAATAATAATAATAATAATAATAATAATACCATTGCAGAGCAGTTTTGGAGCCAGTCCATGTTTTACATTGTTCTGTGAGATTAATAATAATAATAATAATAATAATAATAATAATAATAATAATACATTCAATTGCACTTTCTCGCTTTACATATAAACAAACTGGACAGCCAACCACGCGTTCCACCTTCAGATAAAGAAACTGGACCGTCAACTGCTTCCTTTTCTCCGTGTCTTGAAACACATGGCAGTAAGACTCCTGCTGCACAGCAGTTTGATCCATTCCTGGTTTTACTAGGAGTTTAATCAGACACACCTGAGGTTGCTACCTATACTCACTGTGGCTAATCAAGCTTGCAGTAAAACCTGGGAATGGCTGAAACTGCAATGCAACAGGAGTCCTATTCCCGTCCCTGATCCACACAGCTGGCTTATTTACCTGGGACAGTAGCCATGTGTGCAAATACCAGGTGATAATATCTGGAAATGTGCTCTGGGGTTATTGACAGGAGACATGGGGGAAGGAGAGAGTCAGAGAGACAGGCAGGTGTGCTTGGAGGGAGAGCAGAGACAGGGAGTCTGGCTCCACCGTGACTCAGTTCAACCAGTAACATCACCCTATGCAACCTTGCGGTGACGCTCTGTCTGGCCCGAGAATTTAAGCAATTCTTCCAAACGAGCAAAAACATCATTAATAATAAGATGAGTGCCCTGCCCCTCTCTGTCCTGTCCTGTCCTGCTCTGCCTCACAATGCTTCAGTGAACTCCAGTCTAGTCTGCAGCAGGTATACGATCAGGTTTATCTGGTCCAGTTTTCAATAGAAAGAAAGACAGAAAAGATTGAAAAAAATAACAAAAGAAAGTATTGTTGCAGTTTTCCCCCGTGCTTTTCCCTTGCTTAGACTTTGCATTTACTATAGTTTACCCTGGTTTGCCATGTTTTTAAATGTGCTTTATCTGTGTGCTTTACTGTCCTTCCCTATGCTTTACCATGCCTCTCTGTGCTTTACAATGCTTCCCTATGCTTTACCAGACCTCTCTGTGCTTTACAATGCTTCCCTATGCTTTACCAGACCTCTCTGTGCTTTACAATGCTTCCCTATGCTTTACCAGACCTCTCTGTGCTTTACAATGCTTCCCTATGCTTTACCAGACCTCTCTGTGCTTTACAATGCTTCCCTATGCTTTTTACCAGACCTCTCTGTGCTTTACAATGCTTCCCTATGCTTTACCAGACCTCTCTGTGCTTTACAATGCTTCCCTATGCTTTACCAGACCTCTCTGTGCTTTACAATGCTTCCCTATGCTTTACCAGACCTCTCTGTGCTTTACAATGCTTCCCTGTGCTTTACCAGACCTCTCTGTGCTTTATTGCACTTTGCAGAGAAAGTAAGGCAGACAGACAGACAGACAGACAGACCGGCTCTGTGGATGATATTATACCTGCACAGAAGTGGTTTCAGACGGACAGACAGACGGACGGCTTGCTCCCTAGCGATGTCGGAGAGGCTGTGGTTTGGGTTAGGAGTTGGCTCTCCTCGCTCTCAACCACAGCTCTGCAGCAATTTAGAGCTGACTGGTTTCGTGCAACAATCTTACAGGGAGACAAGTAATTAACGACAGCTTAGTCACTCTAGAACACAATCAATCACAAGACAAGGAGAGGAGAGAGAGGGGAGAGAGGGAGAGGGGATGGGAGAGGAGGGGAGGGAAGAGGGGGAGGAGAGGGGGGAGAGGAGAGTGGAAAAAAAGGGATGTGGTGGTGCTCCACTATGAAAGGCGCTATATAAAATACAGATTGAGTTATTGAGATAGATAGATAGATAGATAGATAGATAGATAGATAGATAGATAGACAGACAGACAGACAGATAGATAGATAGATAGATAGATAGATAGATAGATAGATAGATAGATAGATAGATAGATAGATAGATAGATGTCAAGCCGAGTTCGTTTATTCAGAGGAGGAATAATTAGGCTCGCCGAATCCATTCGTAGGTCTCAGTGAAGCCGACCCTGCGACACCAACCCTTTGAACCTCGCTTCACACGTTTCATTACAAGGTGTTAGAGGGGTGGGGGGTGAGAAGCTGATAAAAACAAAAACGACTGATCAATCAGTACCCAAGAGAAGATCATACGATTGATTAAAATCGACCTAATCACCGCTATACAAAAAAAGCAGACACGGCTACTTGCCAGACGCGTGTTAGATTAACGAATCAATTAATTAATGAAAATTTCTCAATACACGTGTCGGGTAGTTACAGCAGACGCGGTAATTGGACCCCCCCCTGACTTTATCCGCTGGATTCACACGGGTTTGAAGGTGCCGGTTCGGTTTTGAATGTGGAAGGGAACTTGGAGAAGAACTCCGACCCGGGACACAAACTACATCCCGGGGAGAGTTGGGTTATATCGGCTTTAAACGTGGTAAGCTATCGGATAATGGCACGTCAACCCGTTAATCCGAGCCTCTGATTAACCTCCCTAAATTTCATTTATCACCAAAACAATAATTAACCGCGACCTTTCAACACCTCAGAGGTCTCCTCTTCGGGTGAAAGTGTGAGGAGGAAAGAGGGGCTGAACGCGTTGTGTTCAAATGGACTTGAACTGCAGTCGCTGTTTTGTGAGTCCAGTTGAATTGGCTTCGAAATGGGATTGCGATTGAAAAGCAGGAGTCGGACCCCGAAGCCTGGTTTTCAAATCCAGGTGGAACTGGAGAAGCGACTCCGTGTCTTAATCGGGCCCGCGGTCCGTTCCATAGAGCGGGAGGGAGACTTTGTAACTTTCGGGCGGCAACAAGCAAACAAAAACATTGCAGTGTTAGCGTTTGACTCTGTAAACCAGAGATGCTGTGAAGCAGTTTTCACAGTATTTACTGATTTTTATTTAGCATATGTGTTTATTAATACCTTTTAATTTTATTTATTTTAAACTTTGAAGACAGTAATGCCATCTAGAAAAACAAGGCGCCGTGCTTCACAACACATAATTAACTCGCTGTTTTTGAATCGTTTGTTTTCAGGTTATCGATGGCGTTTCTGTTGGGATCCTGATTCTCCTTGGATACAGAGCGGTTCTCGGTTTCTCAATCCTTTTGTTCTCTATAAATTTTGTGGCCTAGCAGAGCGGGAGGAAAGATGTAGTTCTTTGAGGATACAGGACTACATCCCCCAGAATGCCGTGGGGCTGATGGACCTGTCATAGACACCAGCACCATGCGGAGATGGCTGTGGGAAGACCAGGTAATGAGGTATTTCACTCTGGTGTGAGGTTTTGGTGACCTGTAATGGGTGGAGACTGAGATCTTGCAAAGGTTTAGAGATCGCTTGACCCTCTTATTTCTGTAGAATAACAACTAGTGTTCTAGGAGCCTGTGTGGTCCAGTGGTTAAAGAAACAGGCTTGTAACCAGGAGGTTCAAATCCCATCTCAGCCACTGCCTCACAGTGTGACCCTGAGCAAGTCACTTCACCTCCTTGTGCTGCGTCTTTGGGGTGAGACGTTGTTGTAAGCGACTCTGCAGCTGATGCATGGTTCACACGCCCTAGTCTCTTGTAAAGCACTTTTGTGATGGTGCTCCACTGTGAAAGGCACTTTATAAAATAAAGATTATTCTTCATCTACATTAATAACAGGACCAAACTATCTCCCGAAGCACTGAGGAATTTACCAGCAGTTGTTTTATTAGTTTATTGTCTTGAGGTGGCTGAGAAAGTTCAGTTACCTGGTGACACATCTCACGCACACACACAGCCACGCACGCACGCACGCACAGCCACGTACGCAGGTCAGGTGCTGTTGGCACACAGGTACACCTGGTTACATCACACTGCAGGATCTGTAAACAACACCTGAGCTGACTCTGTCATAATGTCACGGGGCGCTAGGCGACTATCATGGGAATCTTTTCTCATGGTAAAAACACAGCTCAGTGTGATGAAGCATGGTGAAATATCAAGCATAGGCAAGCAGTGTGAAGCACAGAGAGGCATAGGAAAGCATTGTAAAGCACAGAGAGGTCTGGTAAAGCATAGGGAAGCATTGTAAAAACAGAGAGGTCTGGTAAAGCATTGGGGAGCATATTAAAAAAAAAAAACTAACCCTTTTATAAAAGTTTCCCGCAGGAAAGTATAATAAAGCACAGTGAAAGCATGCTGTATTCCAGAGAGCGATGTGCTGGTTTTACTGGGGGCTGGTCTTGTAACTGGACTGGGATGATCAAGGTAACTGGGAGCAGGGGCTTTCCTTTTCAAAGATTGCCACAGTGGTTTTGCTGCCCTCTGTCACACGCTCCCCTGCGTTTTTAAGCAGGGCTTGCTGTGTGTAATGGATTACCCAGGCATGGGCAATGCTTCAGCGCACTTTGATCAGCGTTCATTGTGCTGCCCCTGCGTTTTCAGAACGATATGCTGCTGTCACAAGGCAGACTGATATACTTTTACAACTGTGTTTTTATAAGGAGGCTGCCTCTGCGTGTGTGTGTGTGTGTGTGTGTGCACGATTCCGGAATTTTAGAAGTGAACTTTAGCGCATGTGTTCTATGTGACATCATCGTCACCTAGATAAATATTAGCCTTTGCTGATGCTGCAGCAGGAAACACAATGTGGTTGGACTGGAAGAATGTGACCCAGTTCCAGCACATGGGGCTTGTGTGGATGGACTGCTTCTCCACGTGACCTTCTGCATCAGAGAAATATGCACGGCTGTGGGCAAAACGTTTGCACCCCCCTGGAATTTTAGGGTTGAGACGTCATAAAGGAAAGAGCTACGTGAACATAATTTAGATCTTTTATTTTGCGTCAAACTACAAAAAAGGATATCGTGAAAATATGCTTCCCTATGCTTTACCAGACCTCTCTGTGCTTTACAATGCTTCCCTGTGCTTTACCAGACCTCTCTGTGCTTTACAATGCTTCCCTATGCTTTACCAGACCTCTCTGTGCTTTACAATGCTTCCCTATGCTTTACCAGACCTCTCTGTGCTTTACAATGCTTCCCTATGCTTTATTACACTCAGCTGTGCTTTTACTAGGGGACTCTCTTCTGCAGATTCTGACATCATATCGGTGTTAATGTTTTTGACATATCCCCCTCTACAGTGTGAAGAGCATGCGTGTCTTGTAAGTATTTGAATGGATGAATTGATGGAGCGCGTCTCTGCCAGTGTCCAGCTGTCTCCTCTCTCTCGGAGTGTGTCGAGCAGGGCTTTTGGGATCTGACACACTCAAGCAAGCTGCTCTCTTTGTGACGGGACAATGGCATTAGCATGCAGGTGCTGGGGGGCACACTTCTGCACAATAGGGTCGGGGGGGGGGGGGTAAATCTGTGGCCGTTGATTTCCGATCCTCTACAGCAATCCAGGCTGCTTCAACATTGCACTGCTGAACCAGGCTTCTTCCAGATCCATGTGTTCTCTGTTTAACCCGCGGTGTGCTGAGTGTCTCTTGCCTGCGTGGTCTCTCTGCTTTGTTACACTGTGCTGGGCTATGGGAGACGGGTCTAAGGGTTTCTGCCGATGCTTCGCTCTCCATGCTAGTGGCTGGTACTGGCTTAACACGCTGGGGTGTAGACTGGGACCACAGTGGGATGGTTTCCACACTTATCGGTAATCTTTGAGAAGAGGGATTGTTTTAAACACCCCTCCCCCTCTCTAAGGGTCACAGATGGAGACCCATTCTGTTTCCAATCACCATTGTTTAACTATTGATCTGCCTGCGAGGGCAGTTGCACTGTTATCAGCAGGCATGCACACACACCCCCACACCCCTCCTGCATGACAGCACTGCAGATAGGTTTGTGTTTAGCTGTTTTTTTCACCCGTACTGGTTTTCAGTCACTCTAGAATTGTCCCTCCCACTACTGGCAGTATTGTCTGTTTTTTTTTCCCTATGAGAATGTGTCTGGGGTTTGAAGCCGCTGTGCCGCTTCATTAGAGGTGCACTGAATTCCTAATCCTGTGTGTTTGAAGTGATGCCCGTGTCTTTCCAGTCCTGTGGAGGTTGGGGGTCAGGAAGGAGCGCCAGTGTGTGTGTGTTTGTTTAGTTGTATTTTTTAAGTGCTTCGCAGCATCTCTTTCAACAGCTGTCTGATTTCCAGACCTTTTTCCTGATTTGCTTGTAGCCTTCTGTCCCTTTCTCCCTCAGCCCCCTCTCAATATGTCTTTCCCTCAACTCCCCTCTCTCTCTCTTCTCTGTTTTATTTCACTCAGTTCCTCTGTCAGTTTGGAAAGTTATTTACAGCAAAGACAGTATTCTTTTTCTCCACCTTTCTCTCTCCCTCCATCTTTCTTTTGTCGACAAAACAAAAGCTCTTTCTCTTGGACTCTTCTCTTCCAGACTAAAAGCTTTTTTTTTTCCTCTACCAGATTGCCTTTCACCCTCCTCTCCCCTCCCTCCCTTTCACTCTATTCCCCTTTTCTGTTGGTTTGGAGATGCAGGTTATTTATAGCAAGCAAGACACTTCTCTCTCTTACACTTTTCCAGACAAAACAAAGGTTTTTTTCCCCTCTACCAGATTGCCTTTCACCCTCGCTCCTCTGTCTTCCTCGCAGCGCACAGACAATGCTGCTCACCGCAGACAATGCAAGACACAGACAACGCAGGACCGCAGGCCAGCAATACAACCCAGACCCCTCCCCCCACCCAGACCCGACTGCTCTCCTGCAGTTACTAAACACGAACGAGTCACTTTCACACAGCGCTCCCCGGACCAGACCCTTCAGTGCAGACAGGCAGGGGTGGAGAGGAGACTCCCATCGCATAGCGGCTTGATCTGGTCCAGGTTTTACTAAGAGTTTAAGACACCTCGGAGTCAAGCAGACACATGTTTGGGTGCCTTCATCAGTGTTACTGAAACTAGGAGTCAAACAGTGGCATTACAATGGCAATGCAGACAGACAGACGGGGACACTGCAATAGTTAGCATGTGACACTCTCCCTCTATTTCTGTATCCCTAATTATAGTGGTTTGCTGTTGACCAGTCTCTATGCTGCTTTTAACTTTCCTTGCTGGTGCTGTGCCAGGGTGGAAACATGGGCACTACAATGGCAATGGTCCTGTATTATCCCGAGGGGGCGATGGCAGCACAAGGGCAGCTACAATGGAGTCAGGCTGGTAGAGTGTGACCCCAGTGTGTTAACTGTTCCCTTCCTGAATGATCTTCAATGGCAATGCAGGCAGACAGTGATGTGTGGTACACTAGTGTTTACTGGCGCTGTGCCCGGGTGGAAACGTGTGCTTTTTTTGGGTGAATTCTAACTGAGGGCATTGATGGAACGTGTGTGATCTATACTGGGCAGGACCTCGGGTTACAGAGCGCTCCGTGCGGGGGATATTTAAAGATGAGGTGCAGCTGGGGGGGGTTCAGACCTGGACCAGTGACAGACCAGTCTGGGACTGGGGGGGGGGAACAGGATGGCGCATACAGCTGTAAAAAAATCTGGAAGGGAATTTTAACATGTACGAGAATATATATTAAAAACAAAACAAAAAACCTTTTTATGCAAAGTCTTGTAAGATCATGTCTGTAAAGAAATGTCTCTCAATTTTATGCCAACCAGCCAGGAATGTTCCAGCCCCCCTTTATCCTCCTGATTCAGGAGTGCAGAGAGACTCGATCGCAGGCTGGAGGCTTTCCTCATTGACCCCCCCCCCCCCCCTGCTCAATATTTCAGTTTATTTGATTTCTTTTGTTGAACAAACTTATATAAAAAATAAAATTAGTTATAGCCAGGCGTTTTGCATCAACCAATTAGAATGAACTAATTTTGCTTGGTAAAGTCGAATGAAAAAATAAGTTCTAAACGATGAACTAATTATTTCTCAATCCTACCATTCTAAGTGTTTCAAAAACTTTTGACCACAGCTGTCTCCGGACAGACAGATACGGTGGCCCGAGGCCGTCTGTCTGTGCGGTGACTCGAGGGCTAGTGAGTGTTGAAGCGTTAGCCAGACTTCATTCATCAACCCAATCGCCAAGCTCTCCCCTTGCCTTCGGGGTCTGGGGGCTGTATTCAGGACAGACGCTTGCCTGCTGTGCTGGGCACTCGGAGAACCAGCTGAGTGCTGTGATACAATCCACAGCCCTTCTTCAAAGGTGAAATCGCGAAAAAATCAAAGTCTACCGGAAAGAAGCCTTAATAGCAGAACATTATTTCATGTTAGATTTCAAAATGTCACTTTTTTTTTTAATTTGGAGGGGAGGGGGGAGACAGCGTCTCCTCTTTCAGGACAAAGTTATCAACTCCAGTCCGATCAAACTGGGCAACCTGCTCCCCCAGTGATGTGGTTCTGGTTTGCTCCCGGTTCGCTGTGTTAAAGTTAGCTCGTCACTGGGCTAAAAGCGGCCCCCGGTCATCCTGTTTCCAAATAGCCACGGATTGGATTACATCCGTTTAACTTCCCAAATTAAACTTCGAACCAGCCGGACAGATGCGCTGTGCCCCGCCAGCTCTGTCATCACTATCCCGGGACAGCCTGTTGAACAACTCCTTAATATTCATCATAATAACATCGGTACTAATAATAATAATAACAACCAACCCTAGTAATCACAATTAATATTAATGATAACCATGATAAATAAGAACAGTATTCATAATTGATTGTATTGATAATAATAATGTTATTTGTAACCCTACTAATATTAGTAATAATGAGTACGTTTCTCCTCTTTTCCCCCCTCTGTTCTCTCCTTTTTTCTCCTCTCTCGCTCTGTCTGAAGCAGGTGATGCAGCAGTTACTGGCGTGATGTACTGTAGTGGAGGTTTTGTCTGGTTTCAGTAACAGATGAAGGCAGAGCGGAGATGTGTATTTGCTTGACTGGTTTTCTTGGGTTTTTTTTTTTTTCTCTGAGTTGCAGAGTTGCTGGTACATTAAGCAGTCTCGGTGCGTTTTCGTTCCTGTCTTGAAGGGGAGCAGTTTGATTTTGGGTGTAGCGAGGCGCTGACAGTGCCCCTGAGAAGAGGGGCGCAGTGTGTCATTACCAGCAACTGCATGGTAGAGAATCTGTTTACAAACCACAGGACAAGAGTGTTACCAACGCAGAGAGAGACTGAGACACACAGAGACACAGACACACTCAGAGATAGAAGCGTGCGCACACACACAGATCCTCCTGCACACAGGATAAAATGTGCAGAAATTTGATCAAATCTTTAGCAGAGATTGCTTGATTTCTTTATATATGATTGATTGTTATTGTTATTACTCTTCTCATTATCGGTGCTTCCCTGGAAGTCTGAGTCCAGACAGGTTACTGATAAGAAATTGATCGCTGGGAAAGCAAAGCAGGTATGCAAACAACAAGAACCAAAAACAAACACATGAGCTTCCAGCCCCTCTGTCCCCATGTGTCTGTCCCTCTGTATAACAGTCTCTCTCTCTCTGGCTCGGCACACTGATAAGGCCCGAGGGTTGATTTAATTTATCGTCTCCGAAACCGAGCGGTTTGTCAGCCCTGCCCTGAGACACGACAGCCTGAGAATGAGATACTCCCCACAGGGAGGAGAGGACCGGAGACACCTAGATACACACACAAAGGCACGGCAACACTGCAACGAGATACCCCCACAGGGGGGGGAGAGGACCAGGGTCACACAGACACGCGCGCGCACCGATCCGCCTAGACGCACAGCAAGCCTGCTAAAAGAGGACGCTCCTGTAGCAACACAGTTACACAACTACACAATCTATATACAGAGACAGTCACGCTCACACAGATACCCATAGACAGACACTCTGCATCTCTCCACTTCTACACACACACTCTCTCTGCCTCTCTCCCCCTCTACACACACACACACACTCTGCATGTACAGAGAGGGGAGCTTGCAGAGAGGGAGATGAGAGGAGAGTGTAGGGGTGCACAGAGAGGGGAGCCTGCAGTCAGGGAGGGGGAGAGAGGGAGGGGGAGAGGAGAGTGTAGGGGTGCACAGAGAGGGGAGGGGGACTCTCTTCCGATCAGGGATCCTTTTCATCAGAGACCCGACTTGACAGAGTTCTGAGATCAATCAGCTGATGGGAACCGGACCCTATAATGCCTTTCCGCCAGCAGTTTCATTCGCGTTTATAAGGTAGAACACAAATCGCAAAGCCTTGTAACTTGAAAAATACAGGCATCTCTCACATACCTTGCACACCGGATGGGAGTTTCCTGGGGGGGGGGGGGTATGACTTCATAGGAATGTGTGCGAGCGGTCTGCGGGTGGTTGAATACTTTCTCATTTTTTATTACAGTGAGTTGTTTTGTATTGATCTCTCCAGGCTCCGCTCTCCTCAGTGCTCTTGCCAGCGCTGCAGGCTTGTCAATAAAGACTGGGGTGCAGAGCACAGCTTCATATACAGACGACTCCCATACTGGTCATTAAATCCATCCCTGTCTTATTTATTCATGGATTTGTCATTTTAGCAAATGTAAAAAGTCTAGAATATAGGAAAAGTTTTTTTTTTTAAAAATGAGCGCTGCTTGTTGATTTTTTGACGTAGAGACGGAACGCTGTTGAACTGAGATGAAAGGGGATCTCTGTGGTAATGCTGCAGGCAGCTAGACTAGAGAATCCAGCGTCTCTCTCTTCCTGGGTGGCAGTGTGTGTGTGTGTGTGTGTGTCTCTGTGTGTGCGTCTCTCTCTTGCCATTCATTTTACTTCATTTCATTCAGGTTTATTGGCATGACTGGATGTTCAGGTTTTGACAAAACGATTCCAGTCAACGCAGGTTAAGAAGGAAGTCGTGTGTGTTGCGTACAGTGGAAGCGTGTGCAAACAGGGGCGAGGGGAGAGGAGGACATGAGCTTCGCAAGTTCAAAACATCCCACCCTCCCTCAAACCAGCTACCCAGCAACCCAGCTTCAAAATCCCCTCCCCCATCCCATCCCTCCAGAAAACCAGCTTCAAGTGTGTGTGTTGGTGTCGGTGCTGCTCGGTGGGAGTTCTGTTGGATCACAGTAATAACTGCTTGCTCAGCAGCCCTGCCTGTAGTGACAGCTCCACCCAAGGCCCGGCTTCCACACAGACACTGCCTCTCGTCAGGCCGCTCGGCGCAATGCCCTCCCATTCCCCCTGCTAACCGCCCTCCCAGCACCACATTCCTCTGAGCTCGGGCTGTATACAGAGGCAGACAACCGGTAAGGGCAAATCCTAGCGGCCTCGCCATCCTGGTAGTGAGACTATTGAAGCTGGATTCCCTTCCAGTGTGCTGCAAGAGGCAGGGTGATGGACGGCTGTGCCAGCAGGCTCTTTACACGGGCAGGATTGTAAGAGGCTACCTGTTTTGAAAGCGCATCTATCTTCGCTGTGCTTCAAGGTATCCAGGCTCAAGTTACAGTCATTAGCAGAGGAGAAGCTGTTAACATGAAACCCAAGAGGGCTGGAGATGGGTAGCTTGGGGACAGATTAGAGAGACAAAGTGAGAGCCACGTTCACACAATGGAAAGGTGTAATGCTATCTGTAGTGCAGCCGGGGAGGCTCTGCCGGGCAGATAAAGAGGAACGAAACTATTATTTTTTTCTTGCAAAAATAGATCTGCGGTGTGTATTGCTGCCGGCTTACTGCAGCGGCTGAAATAAAAATGCTGACAGATCTGTTTTCTTGCCGTTTCTTGTTCTGTGATCGGTCTCGCTGACGGTGTGGGGACGGAGATGGCTTTAGATGTATCCTTGTATCCCCTGTTTAAAGTTGTGCAGTTGACAGTGTGTTTTGTATTGCCAGATTGCGTGCATGTCGCTTTTAAAAATGCAATACAAATATTTATTGAAAAAAAGACAAACCGAAGTTCTCCCTTCTCCTTTGCTCTCTCTCCCTGTCTCCTTCCCTCTCTTCCTCTGTACTCCCTTGTCTCTCTCCATCCCCCTCTCCTCTCTCTCTCTTCTCCTTTTCTCCTCCCCCCTGCTCTCTCTCCCCCCTGCGTGTGAGTATTTGACAGCTGAATCTCTCATTATTAGTCCCGACCCCTCCCTCTTTCTCTCACACCTGGACAGGCTGGTTCCTCACACTTTTTCACTGCTTTGTGTGCGAGTGGGAATGTTAGTGTGTGTGTGTGTGAGTTCTGCAGGGCTCTGAGCCCTGCACTGTCGACAGTGAGGTTCCTGTGGAGACGCCAGCGACTGTGGGCTCTGTGCCAGTCACAGATTTAAGTATTTAACGTGTTTACACAACTCTGGTTACCTGAGAGAGAGAGAGGCGTGTGCAGTCTGAGAGTGGCGGGTCGAGATTGCGTCTGTGTGATTGCATGCATTACAGCTTTAAATTAAACTTGGTTCTGTTATAGAAAACTACACAGAGCTGTATGGACCTGTTTTACTGTATAATATACAGTCCTATAGTTTGTGCTATATTATAGTGTGCAATACTGTATTACACTCTGCCCCAGGGCAGTGCATGCTATACTGTTGTACTGCATCTTGTGAAGCGCTTGGTGATGGTGGTCCACTATGAAAGGTGCTATATAAAATAGATTGGTTGATACTATTCTATACTCCAAGCCCTACGCTCTGATAAAAACGAAATCAACTCGAGACAAGCCCACTGGAAGTCTCCGCACGCTGCAGGTGTATTCACTGAGCAATCTGAAGGGCGCTTCGTTCAGAGTAAAAGTCATTTAGAGATTGCATTTGCAACCCATTGAACTGTTTTCTGTGTGTGTGTGTGTGTGTGTGTGGGGGGGGGGGGGGTTTAGGGCAATGCACCCTCAGCATGTCCCTAGTGCACACCACCAGACAGGATGTTTGTCACAAAATCTCTTACGTTACGTGGGAGTCGCGGATTACAGGGAGCACCCCCCCCCCCCCCCCCCCCCCCCCCCCCCCCCCGAGTGCTTAGAAACATCCTAGAAGTCATTACATCTATAAATAAAAGCAGAGGCATTTCATTCCTATATATATACCTTGAAGCTGTTGTGTTTAAATATTTCGAATGCTTTATCGTCGACACGGGTGCGTGACCTACAGCTCTGGACTCAAGTTTTGCATCAGAATGTTTTGCATGAAAGCTGCTGAATAATGTTCCTGTATCATATTGAATTGCACTCCCTCAGCTTCATAGAGTCCAGTGAAAGCTGCTGAATAATGTTCCCTTGTTCTCATATTGAATTGCACCCCCTCTATATAGAATGAACTCCCTCAGCTTCATAGAGTCCAGTGAAAGCTGCTGAATAATGTTCCCTTGTTATCATATTGAATTCCACACCCTCTATATAGAATGAACTCACTCTGTAATCCATATAAAGTACATTTTAAATATCTAAAAAGAGACCAGCTTTTATCCATGAAAAATATAAGGATCATGCTTTTCTACCATTTATTAAAAATGTTTGTTCCTTTATCCTTCCAATAAACTTTTTTTTTTTTTTATCATTTGGTAGTTAATTAGTTAAATAAAATATCTAAACTCTGTTCCTGTAGTTTTTATGTCTCCAATCCTAAAATCCTTGGGTGCTGCAAACACTTTTTTGGCCCCAGAAGCGCAGTGTGGAAGATTGCATGTGGACGTGTACCATTCACGCGGCTCCCCTGTTTAACAGATCTGTGTTTGCACGGTTTGTTTGGAGAGGCGAGGCTCTGTTTTAACGCTTAGCCCTGGGAGCGGATAGCTGCGACGGGACTCGCATTGCGCTCCCTCCCTCTCTCTCTCCAGGACTGTTTACTGGAACACGTGATCGGGTGGTTTTTTTTGAGTTGAACTTCGCTCCTACGCGCTTGCGAAAACATTGAGCAACGCTCAAATCTTAACATGCATTTATCAGTTCCAAACACCCACATTGCATCCTGTATTGAGCATTAGTGTCAAGATATAAGGCTCTGTACTGCTTTGGGATCCCCCTGGTAAAAGCACAGCACAGTGTAGTGAAGGAGGATCCCAAAGCAGTACACTTTAAGAAGGGGGCTGGTTCATTATCTTCTCTGTGCTTCACTACACTGTGCTGTGCTTTTACCAGGGGGATCCCAAAGCAGTACACTTTGAGAAGGGGGCTGGTTCATTATCTTCTCTGTGCTTCACTACACTGTGCTGTGCTTTTACCAGGGGGGTCCCAAAGCAGTACACTTTGAGAAGGGGGCTGGTTCATTATCAGACAAGAATAAGATCAATCAATATTTTTATTAATCGATCAAAGCCCACAGGTGTGATTAATCATTAGTTGATTAAAAGTATACATAGAAAATATATATATATATATATATAGAGAGAGAGAGAGAGAGAGAGAGAGAGAGAGAGAGAGAGAATGTGTATGTATAGATGAACATATGTAGATAACTATACAGATACGTAGAGATAGATATAGACTGATAGATGGGAGATGCAGTGTGTGAGAGAGGTAGTCGTGTGTATAGAGACGTGATCACGTAGCTCTAGTGATAGTGAGATAGATAGTCTGACTTGTTTCAGGTTGCAGTGTTGTTTGCTGCAGCCTCCTGTCACACTGCAGTGTGACAGTGACTCCAGCGTGACCCCTGCTGACAGTAATGGAGAAGTGCAGCTCAGGCGGTGAGGGTGGGAGACACGGACGACTTGACAGAGTGCAGTTTAGACTTGTTTTAAGGGTTCTGAGCAGAATGAATCTGCTTATGAAAGTCGTCTCTCTTCTGTTACTGCTTCCGTGACTAAGTGCAACCCTGCTTAGTGAAACAAATTACAGTAAAAACACGGT
Organism: Polyodon spathula; assembly: GCF_017654505.1. Lineage (NCBI taxonomy): Eukaryota > Metazoa > Chordata > Actinopteri > Acipenseriformes > Polyodontidae > Polyodon > Polyodon spathula. The sequence goes on along the minus strand of NW_024473048.1, from coordinate 6,583 downwards.
GAAGCACAGAGGAGGTCTGGTAAAGCACAGGGAAGCATTGTAAAGCACAGAGAGGTCTGGTAAAGCATAGGGAAGCATTGTAAAGCACAGAGAGGTCTGGTAAAGCATAGGGAAGCATTGTAAAGCACAGAGAGGTCTGGTAAAGCATAGGGAAGCATTGTAAAGCACAGAGAGGTCTGGTAAAGCATAGGGAAGCATTGTAAAGCACAGAGAGGTCTGGTAAAGCATAGGGAAGCATTGTAAAGCACAGAGAGGTCTGGTAAAGCATAGGGAAGCATTGTAAAGCACAGAGAGGTCTGGTAAAGCATAGGGAAGCATTGTAAAGCACAGAGAGGTCTGGTAAAGCACAGGGAAGCATTGTAAAGCACAGAGAGGTCTGGTAAAGCATAGGGAAGCATTGTAAAGCACAGAGAGGTCTGGTAAAGCACAGGGAAGCATTGTAAAGCACAGAGAGGTCTGGTAAAGCATAGGGAAGCATTGTAAAGCACAGAGAGGTCTGGTAAAGCATAGGGAAGCATTGTAAAGCACAGAGAGGTCTGGTAAAGCATAGGGAAGCATTGTAAAGCACAGAGAGGTATGGTAAAGCACAGGGAAGCATTGTAAAGCACAGAGAGGTCTGGTAAAGCATAGGGAAGCATTGTAAAGCACAAAGCAGAGAGGTCTGGTAAAGCACAGGGAAGCATTGTAAAGCACAGAGAGGTCTGGTAAAGCATAGGGAAGCATTGTAAAGCACAGAGAGGTCTGGTAAAGCATAAGGAAGCATTGTAAAGCACATAGAGGTCTGGTAAATGCACTTGGGGGAAACACTGCAACATTTCCCTGGTGAACTTTTCTACATTATATTTTTGGTGGGATAGTTGGTAAACTTGGTGAATTTACACTGAGACACGAGAAAGACTTCTAGTGGAAGCGTTTGTTGTTGACGTTCTGAGTTTTTGTTTCAGTGCTGCAGGGGAGGCTCGCTGTGTTTTCTCCTCTCTGAGGCTCGCTGTGTTATTCATGCTGCATCATCCACACCTGGAGTCACTCACCTGAGCCACAGGCCTGTCAGTACAGGTAGAGGTGTGGATCACTGCCTCTTTCTCTCCACTCCACCCTACGCTCCTAAGGGAAGGCTATCTCTCTCTCTCTCCACTCCACCCTACTCTCCTAAGATAAGGCTATCTCTCACTCTCTCTCTCTCCACCTCCACTCCACCCTTTTCTCTCCTAAGGGAAGGCTATCGCTCTTTCCACTCCATCCTTTTCTCTCCTGAGAAGGCTCTCTCTCTCTCTCTCTCTCTCTCTCTCCAATCTTCCCATTTCTCTCCTAAGGGAAGTCTCTCTCTCTGGAAGCCAACGGACCACAATTGACTGTTTTATGCAGAATCCTATAATCAAATAAAGAAATAAAGCAATCGACACACGCAAAGAAGTAAAAATACGACAAGATTTTAATCTCATCTTAGTGGTCACTGAATTGATTAATTATAATTTTAAATAAGAATGTTTTTTTTTTTTTTTTTTTTTTTTAGAAAAAAAAGGTTTTGTTACAGTTTTGGCAACAGTTTCATTACAGAAAAAGAGAAAAGCGAATGAGCAACGCAAACATAAACCCCGCCTCCTCCCCCCACACACCCTCCAATCAGATTCACTCTGAGGCGCTTGTCTGGCCCACAGTCGCCAGGTGATCCTGCATTGCGATGGGTGGGTTCCAACTTTTAGAAACTTCTCTTTGTAATTTCCATTTTCCCGGAAAATTCCCCATGAAAAATTCCAACAAAATCTCAACAAGAGTCCAAGGAAATTCCAGAAAAAAAAAATGCCAGGAAGATTCAAGACGGGACTGTTTCTCGTGTCGTCGCCGGGGGTAGGTTTATAAAACCCTGTCCTTGTTCATTTTTATTTAGTTTGTCGTTGTTTTGTTTTTTTGGCAGAAAGAAATTTATAAAAAAAAATATATATATAAAAACGCTAGCAGAAGAGAAGCAGTGCTCATGGGAACTGGGGAGCAGGAGGTTAGAGGTCAACGGTCAAAGTTCAAACCCACTCTTTCCACTATAAGCCCCCCCTTTTTGTTTAGTGCAACATTGAGCCCCCCCATCTCCAAGTAACTCGCTGAAAATCCTTTAGAATAAAACCCAGCGTGTGTGTGTGCTTGTCTGTCTGTCTGTCAGTCTGTTTGAGCGTGTGTGTTCTTGACTGTCTCTCTGTGCGTGTGTGTGTGTTTAGAAACACTAGAAGAAACTTCACAAAAAATAAATGACAAACGTTTTGACTTGATTGAAAACACTGAGAAAGTCTTCCAGTGGAAACGTGTGTCATTGAAGTTCATAAAGTTCTTTGTAGTGTTTCTAAACTCAGCACTATTGGATGTTGAATATTTATGGGTGATCTGTCTGTCTATATGTGTGTGTGCTGCTGTCTGTATGTCTCTGTGTGTGTTTGGTTACTATACTGTATATCCAGCCCCTGTATTCTTTGCCGCACAGTCAAGTTGCAGGTCTGTTTTTTTTTTTTTTTTTAAATCCAGTTTTGTTCTTGTTTTTTTAATTCCCACAATCGCCTCATGAGAGAAATGAAAAGAAAATTCATCAGCATCATGTTCTTCTGTGGAACTGCACTGCCCTCGCGCCCAGGCGTTGGGTCAGGGTCAGGGTCAGGGTTCAGGTCCCGGTCACCAGATTTCCAGAGTGAAAAAACAATATATATTTTTTCTTGAATTCATTAAAGCTGTAGCAACATTGAAGCAGTTAAAATAACTATATATAATAACACAATCAGAATTTAATATTGTGTGTGTGCACACATATATATATATATATATATATATATATATATATATATATATATATATATATATATATATATATATATATATATATATATATATATATATATATATGGGCTAACTTGACTGGCTAAAAAGAAAAAAATAGCCATGGGCCAAGAAATTAACCAGAATGTTAAGTATTGAACACAATCTCTTTATAATATACAGCACTAGACCCTGACCGTTCTGTGATCCAGCCCTCTGAAATGTCTTTATAATATATTAGCAGTTATAGAAGTCAGAAATCCCATTGAAATGAGCTGTTTAACTATGTTGTTTAAATTATATATATAAATTATAATAACCCTGTACCGTATTCTCTCTATACTATACTATATCCTCTCTCTCACACACTGAGCTCCGCACAGCACAGTTTAAACAGTGATTTCATTTAACAAATCAATCTGATACATTCTAAATCAACATTTCTTCCCAGAAAACAACGTCAATCCTTCGTTTTGGCTACAAACGGCCGCGTCCTGTTTTCGAGGGACAGTCGAGTGAGGTCAACGCGTTTCCTTTATTCAGAGCAGCGAAATTTCATGCCGGCTGTGAATCTCAACACAAAGAAAATTGAGCCGTTTTATCATCACTGTGAGGGGGGGGAAAATACACACCAAGGAACTGATAATTCTGAAGCTCCAGTTTCTCAGTTCTATATTGAGGCATCATGAATAAAAGCAGCTGAAGGGATGTGTTTGCAGAATTATTAACCATTCCTTTCAGACTTCACTTCAGCACTTAACAAATTCAGAGTCAGTTATCATAACAATAAACTTAGAGAATTAAAATCGCCCGTTTTCAAATGAAGACAATGGCATCTAATGGGTTAAAATACTCCGCTGAATCAATCTCCTTGAGCCTCACAGAAACAGCTAGGAACCCCTTCTCGTATTTCTGTAATAATAATAAACTTTCTCTGTTTGATTGTGTTCTGCAGATTTTTTTTTTTTTTAAATCATGATTCCTTTTTCAATTTTTATAAATGTATTTTTCTTTCCCAGTGTTTCTTTCTGGTCGGATCCTGGGACCCAGGCTTCCTTGTTTTTTTTTTTTTTTTTTTTTTCGAATCGTTTCCCCTTGTTTTTCAGGCTCTCGTCTCTCCCCGTGTCGGAGAGGGGGTCTGTGAGTCTGTCTGTCTGTCTGTCTCAATCCCGCCCGGTCATTCGAGAAAGACTGCGAGTCGAAACATCGCTCGCTGAGATTCTCTTGCGATTCTTGTTTCTTGTTCTTTCCAAAGTTCCAGCTGTCCTTTTTTTCCTCCTTTCATAATCCTTGCAATGTTGCTCTGCATTTGCCACAGCGGTGCTGGAAGGCTGTCGTGGGATGATTAGACTGTGGGGTTTTCTTTGTGTGTGTCGTTATGTCTGTGTGTGTGTGTGTTTCGTGGCTGTTCCTTCGCAGCGAGGCCCCCCTCCCCTGTGCTTGGCGTGTGTTCGACGTGTGACAGCCCCGCTAGGACACTGAGAGAGCGAACAGGAAGAGCGTGGACACTGTGGCACAGAGGTGTGCCCGGGACGGGCTGCTTCCACTTATACTCTTCTCCAGCTTGGGAATCTCTGGGTTGAGATCATCTGGGGGAGAGAGAGAGGGAGAGGGAGTAAAGCACAGAGAAGAGAATGAACCAGCCCCCTTCTCAAAGTGTACTGCTTTGGGATCCCCCCCTGGTAAAAGCACAGCACAGTGTAGTGAAGCACAGAGAAGATAATGAACCAGCCCCCTTCTCAAAGTGTACTGCTTTGGGATCCCCCTGGTAAAAGCACAGCACAGTGTAGTGAAGCACAGAGAAGAGAATGAACCAGCCCCCTTCTCAAAGTGTACTGCTTTGGGATCCCCCCTGGTAAAAGCACAGCACAGTGTAGTGAAGCACAGAGAAGAGAATGAACCAGCCCCCTTCTCAAAGTGTACTGCTTTGGGATCCCCCCCTTGGTAAAAGCACAGCACAGTGTAGTGAAGCACAGAGAAGATAGTGAAAGTTTACAGTCATTTTTATAAGGGATAACTTTTGGCGGGCGGAGGAATGCGAGTCCTGTACAGGGTTAGCTGGGTTCTGTCAGCGCGCCGGACTGATAACGAAGGGGCCGTCCGCCAAACATGAGAGAACAAGGAAACCAGCCAATCGCGAGCCAACATTCCAGAACACCTTATCTTGGGTGCCGTGATGTCATCTCGAGCACGGAATGTACAACACAGCTGAAAAATACACACCTTTTTCTGTGTACTGGTTTCTGTATTATACTGAGGGGCGATGGTAGCACAAGTATAGGGCAGCTACAGTGGGTTCAGGCAGGCAGGCAGGGGCACTGCAATGGCAATGGCTCTGTGTTAAACTGAGGGGCAATGGTAGGGCAGCTGCAACGGGATGAGGCTAGATCTGGAAGCAGAATATTTTCTTTGTCTGTTTCCCCGGTTAGCTGCTGCGAGAGCCTTTTTTCAGTGTTTTCATTTTTTTTTAAAGGTTGCTTTGACTTCTTCAGTCAGCTGTGAAGAGAGGCAGCGGGTTTGTCTACATTCTTGACTCTGGAGGGGAGTCCAGTCTTACGCAAGAGCCTGAGTGTGTGCGTGTGTGCGTACGAGTGTGTCTGCGGGCTGCGTGTCTCTGATTTTACCACTCTCTCACCTCACACCCCCCCTCTCCTCTCTCCACCCTCCCTCCCCTCCCTCTCCTCTCTCACTTCCCCCCTCCCCTCTCACCAATGTCCTCGATCTTGATGTCGTCGGGTGTGAGAGTGAAGCTGGGCCGTGTCGGGTACTGTTTGTCATCCTCCAGATGTGAGGCTGCAGAGACAGAGAGACACAGAGAGACTGTCAGCCCTGTTAGGAGAGGGACAGCACACAGCAGAACCAGCTGCTCAGTGTAGCGATAGTTTAACAGAGTATATCAGGGATGAGAATAAGACTCCCGTCGCAGAGCAGTGTGATCCAGTCCTGGTTTCACTAGGAGTTTAAATCAGACACACCTGGGCTTGTTGCCTAGACACACTGGGGGCTGATCAAGCTGGTAGTAAAACCTGGACTGGGTGCCGCTGCTGTGCAATGGGAGTCTTGTTACTCACTGCGTGGTACTCACTGGTAGAGCAGCAGACGTACACCTTCATCCTGAGGCAGGTACGGCCGTGGTGCTGCGTGGGCGTGGCTGCAGGAGGAACAGAGACCGCGGTCACACCACTGGCGCATTGCAAACCACGCAGCTCCACGCAACCAATCACAGTGCAGCATTTCTGAACATCTCGATAAGTTCATTCATATTGTGCGGGAGTCTCTTACTGTGTCAGAGACGCGCTCTCATGCAATTCGAGCAAAAGGGCTGCAGAGCTAATAAACAGTGCTTGCAGAGTAGAAAGCAATAGTCCAATGCAGTAAACTATACTCACACACAGAGCAAACTACTCACACACACAGTAAACTATACTCACACACAGAGCAAACTATACTCACACACAGAGCAAACTACTCACACACACAGTAAACTATACTCACACACAGAGTAAACTACTCACAGCAAACTATACTCACACACAGAGCAAACTATACTCACACACACAGAGTAAACTACTCAGACACAGAGTAAACTATACTCACAGGTGCGATTCTGAATGAGTCATTTCTACTTGATGCACTATGGGTACTCCCAGTCCTGGATACTCACAGATGTAATAGTACTCCTGCCCCACGTGGAACTCGTACCCCAGGGAGAAGGCGCTGTAGCGCTGGAACTTCTCCGAGAACTTGATGGGTGCGTGGGGGGCATGGGGCCGGTTGCACTCCCAGC
>NW_024473047.1:7500-10000 GCF_017654505.1 Polyodon spathula | reverse complement strand
GAGAGGTCTGGTAAAGCATAGGGAAGCATTGTAAAGCACAGAGAGGTCTGGTAAAGCATAGGGAAGCATTGTAAAGCACAGAGAGGTCTGGTAAAGCATAGGGAAGCATTGTAAAGCACAGAGAGGTCTGGTAAAGCACAGGGAAGCATTGTAAAGCAATATCACTGATACAGCAGCAAGTTCATACTTCAAAACAGTGGATATGAAAGTTTTTTTGGCGTCTCTCTCTCTCTCTCTCTCTCTCTCTCTCTCTCTCTCTCTCTCTCTCTCTCTCTCTTTCAATTGACAAGAGGGACAGGCAGCCAGTGATGTCACGATCTCGACGGGGTCACGTCTCCATGGCAACGGGTCGAGAAACTAACCCACACCGAGCGAAGATTTAAATTATTTCAGTATCTCAGTGTGTGTGTGTCTCAGTATCTCTGTGTGTCTCCGTGTGTCTCAGTGTCTCTGTGTTCAGGTGAGAGTCACTCTGCTCTCTGTGTCTCTGTGTGTCTCTGTGTGTCTCAGTGTCTCTGTGTTCAGGTGAGAGTCACTCTGCTCTGTGTGTCTCTGTGTCTCTGTGTGTCTCTGTGTCTCTGTGTTCAGGTGAGAGTCACTCTGCTCTCTCTCTCAGTACAATCTGCTTACCTCTCATCTGGCCCTAATTAAACCAGCACAGCGATTTCCTCTGCTATCATTCAGGGAGTAAGTGTGCTGTGTAACCCAATTAAGAGAAGCCTGGTTAGCAAACCCACTGAAGAGAAGGAGAGAGGAGACAAGAGAGGATAATGAACCAGCCCCCTTCTCAAAGTGTACTGCTTTGGGATCCCCCCTGGTAAAAGCACATCACAGTGTAGTGAAGCACAGAGAGGATAATGAACCAGCCCCCTTCTCAAAGTGTACTGCTTTGGGATCCCCCCTGGTAAAAGCACATCACAGTGTAGTGAAGCACAGAGAGGATAATGAACCAGCCCCCTTCTCAAAGTGTACTGCTTTGGGATCCCCCCTGGTAAAAGCTTATTGTAAACTATACAGCCACCAGTACTTTCAAATTACAACCATGAAGACAACATTTGCAATGCTGCAATATTTAAAACTGAGACTACAAACACTCTCACCTCGCTTTGTATTTGTCAAAATAGTATAATAGCGATACGGGTGTGTGAGAGAGAGAGAAGGAGAGGGAGGAGGGAGGGAGGGAGGGAGGGAGGGAGGGAGAGGGAATGCCAGTTTGTTTTCTCCAAAGCTCGACCACAACGTTAAATATTCAGACTTTCCCTCTCTCTCTGCTGGGAATCAGCAACACAGCGAAACAGTCTGTTAGCAAATACAGACAGACTGACAGGCAGACAAGTGGGCAGACAGATCCAATCTCTCTCCCTCTCTCTCACACATTACACTGCAAATCAGACAGACTGACAGACAGATCCAATCTCTCTCCCTCTCTCTCACACATTACACTGCAAATCAGACAGACTGACAGACAGATCCAATCTCTCTCCCTCTCTCTCACACATTACACTGCACAGACAGACTGACAGACAGATCCAATCTCTCTCCCTCTCTCTCACACATTACACTGCAAATCAGACAGACTGACAGACAGATCCAATCTCTCTCCCTCTCTCTCACACATTACACTGCAAATCAGACAGACTGACAGACAGATCCAATCTCTCTCCCTCTCTCTCACACATTACACTGCAAATCAGACAGATTGACAGACAGATCCAATCTCTCTCCCTCTCTCTCACACATTACACTGCAAATCAGACAGACTGACAGACAGATCCAATCTCTCTCCCTCTCTCTCACACATTACACTGCAAATCAGACAGACTGACAGCAATCTCTCTCCCTCTCTCTCACACATTACACTGCAAATCAGACAGACTGACAGACAGATCCATTCTCTCTCCCTCTCTCTCACACATTACACTGCAAATCAGACAGACTGACAGACAGATCCAATCTCTCTCCCTCTCTCTCACACATTACACTGCAAATCAGACAGACTGACAGACAGATCCAATCTCTCTCCCTCTCTCTCACACATTACACTGCAAATCAGACAGACTGACAGACAGATCCAATCTCTCTCCCTCTCTCTCACACATTACACTGCAAATCAGACAGACTGACAGACAGATCCAATCTCTCTCCCTCTCTCTCACACATTACACTGCAAATCAGACAGACTGACAGACAGATCCAATCTCTCTCCCTCTCTCTCACACATTACACTGCAAATCAGACAGACCGACAGACAGATCCAATCTCTCTCCCTCTCTCTCACACATTACACTGCAAATCAGACAGACTGACAGACAAATCAGACGACTGACAGACAGATCCAATCTCTCTCCCTCTCTCTCACACATTACACTGCAAATCAGACAGACTGACAGACAGATCCAATCTCTCTCCCTCTCTCTCACACATTACACTGCAAATCAGACAGACTGACAGACAGATCCAATCTCTCTCCCTCTCTCTCACACATTACACTGCAAATCAG
>NW_024473047.1:0-2500 GCF_017654505.1 Polyodon spathula | reverse complement strand
TGATTCCACACTGACATTTCTAGAGCTTTTTACAGTGTTATTAAAAAAAAAACCTCAAGAAGGAGATTGTGTGTGAGGATAGAGGGGGTGGCACAGTAACTGCTCACATCTGTTCCCTCCGGTCTCAAATACAATTTATCTACCTTGATTATATCAGCCCAGTGTACATTTAATACAAAACAGCACAAAACACCTAGAAGAGCCACACTGCCTCCCTCCCAGTCCCTCCTCAGCTCCACTAGAGCCACACTGCCTCCCTCCCAGTCCCTCCTCAGCTCCACTAGAGCCACACTGCCTCCCTCCCAGTCCCTCCTCAGCTCCACTAGAGCCACACTGCCTCCCTCCCTCCCAGTCCCTCCTCAGCTCCACTAGAGCCACACTGCCTCCCTCCCTCCCAGTCCCTCCTCAGCTCCACTAGAGCCACACTGCCTCCCTCCCTCCCAGTCCCTCCTCAGCTCCACTAGAGCCACACTGCTTCCCTCCCTCCCAGTCCCTCCTCAGCTCCACTAGAGCCACACTGCCTCCCTCCCAGTCCCTCCTCAGCTCCACTAGAGCCACACTGCTTCCCTCCCTCCCAGTCCCTCCTCAGCTCCACTAGAGCCACACTGCCTCCCTCCCTCCCAGTCCCTCCTCAGCTCCACTAGAGCCACACTGCCTCCCTCCCTCCCAGTCCCTCCTCAGCTCCACTAGAGCCACACTGCTTCCCTCCCTCCCAGTCCCTCCTCAGCTCCACTAGAGCCACACTGCTTCCCTCCCTCCCAGTCCCTCCTCAGCTCCACTAGAGCCACACTGCTTCCCTCCCTCCCAGTCCCTCCTCAGCTCCACTAGAGCCACACTGCCTCCCTCCCTCCCAGTCCCTCCTCAGCTCCACTAGAGCCACACTGCTTCCCTCCCTCCCAGAGCCCCTCCTCAGCTCCACTAGAGCCACACTGCCACACTGCTCCCTCCCAGTCCCTCCTCAGCTCCACTAGAGCCACACTGCTTCCCTCCCTCCCAGTCCCTCCTCAGCTCCACTAGAGCCACACTGCTTCCCTCCCTCCCAGTCCCTCCTCAGCTCCACTAGAGCCACACTGCCTCCCTCCCTCCCAGTCCCTCCTCAGCTCCACTAGAGCCACACTGCTTCCCTCCCTCCCAGTCCCTCCTCAGCTCCACTAGAGCCACACTGCTTCCCTCCCTCCCAGTCCCTCCTCAGCTCCACTAGAGCCACACTGCCTCCCTCCCTCCCAGTCCCTCCTCAGCTCCACTAGAGCCACACTGCCTCCCTCCCTCCCAGTCCCTCCTCAGCTAAACCCACTGCAGTTAAAACCAGTTTTTTATACAGCACGCCTCAGTTAAAACACAGAGAGAGAGAGAGAGAGAGGGTGGGAGGTGGAGGAGAGGTCGAGCGAGCTGCTCTCTCTATTGCTGTCACTCCCAGCAGCCTCCCGGGCTCTCCTGTCAGCCCTCTCGCTCACAGCTCTCCAGACAAGCCCTGCTGCCCAGATTCTTGCTTCCTGCTTCCTATCCAGGGGAGCAGCTCACTGCAGTCAGCCCCTGCTGCTCCACTCACTCACACTCACTCACACTCACATTCACTCACTCTCACACTCACTCACTCACTCAGAGTCTCGCTGTGCTGTCCGGTACACAGGGCAATGCTGGCGGGACCACACTATATGACACTGATATAAGACCTGGTTCACTGTCCTGTCCGCTCTCTCTCCTCTCCCCTCTCTCCTTCCCCCTCTCTCTCTGCTGTCGGAGCTCGCTCTCTGCATGACACAATGTGAGAATCAGGTAATACGAGAATATTATATCTAACATGAAAGGCAGGTGAAGAAGATTAGCCAAGCTTTATGAAGTGATATCAAGGCTGACAGCAGGATAATCTTCACTTACAAGTAAAGGACAGATCACACAGAGACACCGAGAGAAACACAGAGACACACAGAAACACTGAGAGAAACACAGAGGGCACAGATAGAAACACAGAGACCGAGAGAAACACACAGAGACAGACACCAAGAGAAACACAGAGACACACAGAAACACAGAGACACTGAGAGAAACACAGACACAGAGAAACACACAGAGACACCGAGAAACACACAGACAGAGAGAAACACAGAGACACCGAGAAACACACAGACACCAAGAGAAACACACAGAGACACCAAGAGAAACACAGAGACTGAGAGAAACACAGAGACCGAGAGAAACACAGAGACACACAGAGACACCGAGAAACACACAGAGACACCAAGAGAAACACACAGAGACACCGAGAGAAACACACAGAGACACCGAGAGAAACACACAGAGACACCAAGAGAAACACACAGAGACACCAAGAGAAACACAGAGACACCAAGAGAAACACAGAGACTGAGAGAAACACAGAGACCGAGAGAAACACAGAGACACACAGAGACACCGAGAAACACACAGAGACACCGAGAGAAACACACAGAGACACCAAGAGAAACACAGAGACACCAAGAGAAACACAGAGACTGAGAGA
>NW_024473046.1:0-4135 GCF_017654505.1 Polyodon spathula | reverse complement strand
TCTCTGTGCTTTACAATGCTTCCCTATGCTTTACCAGACCTCTCTGTGCTTTACAATGCTTCCCTGTGCTTTACCAGACCTCTCTGTGCTTTACAATGCTTCCCTATGCTTTACCAGACCTCTCTGTGCTTTACAATGCTTCCCTATGCTTTACCAGACCTCTCTGTGCTTTACAATGCTTCCCTATGCTTTACCAGACCTCTCTGTGCTTTACAATGCTTCCCTATGCTTTACCAGACCTCTCTGTGCTTTACAATGCTTCCCTGTGCTTTACCAGACCTCTCTGTGCTTTCCTACACTTTGCAATGCTTAGGAAATGTTAAAAGGACGGATTGCAAACACCTTGAAATACATTCGGTGATACTTGCTCTTTCAAGACCACAATATAATTTTGTAGTGTATTTATTTATTTATTTAAGTCACAGAGACTAAACAGTTAACAAAAAAAAAAAAAAAAAAAAAAAAAAAAAAAAAGTTTTTGCAAATCGGTCATTTTCCTCTCCCCGCGTTGTGATTGGTTCAAAGTTTGGTGCGCCCCTCCCCATCGGATCCCCACCCCTCCTACCTTTCCAGTCCCAAACTGCCTCCCCCCCTCCTTGTTGAAGTTCTGCGCGGGTCAGGTTACATCTCCAATCTCCAGTGTTATTTTTCAAGCACCTTTTGAAGAACAGCGAGAAGAAAGAAAGAAAAAAAGAACGCAAATCCAGAATCAGCATTTTAGCTTAACCCCGCCGTACCTGATCTTCACTTGGCCGAGTACCTGGAGAAACACGCCAGCGTCCCCCTACCCGGGTGAGACGCACTGAGGACGGGAGGCGAGATGCGGTGGGAGCCGGTGTGTGGAACCTCGCTAATTCGGTTGATTTTTTTAGTCCTGGAAGAATTTGGCAAAGTCGCCGGGGCGAGGCAGAGGATATACTGGAACAGCACCAACCCCACGTAAGAAACTGTGATCATTAACTAGAATTCACACGGGGCAAGATTGTTGTGTTTTTGCCTTTTTTACTTTTTATTTTATTTATTTATTTATTTATTTTTTGCTTTGTAATTTGTAACATTCAGTCTGGGGTTAGCGAACCCATTTACCCAAACCTGGAACCACCAAAAATATTATTATTATATTGACTATTATTATTATTATTATTATTATTATTATTATTATTATTATTATATTAGTATTATAGCCCCTTTTGGTCAGGTTTTTTTTCTGTTAAAATGTTTAGAAGGTGTAAAACAGTGTGTGTGTGTGTGTGTGTGTGTGTGTGTGTGTGTGTGTGTGTGTGTGTGTGTGTGTGTGTGTGTGTGAACTCTGTGGAGTCTGACTTTTAAAAAACAAAAATCTACATGCATTTAGAAAATACAGACAGGAAACCTGAAGGTGCAATTGTACAGCGGCGACTGAAAGGGATGTCTGCTTCCTGCAGTTCGTTTACACCAACGAAAGCGTCCGCGTTAGCATCCCTGATATTAATTAACTTTGCATAAGGTTTTGCTCTGCGCTTCGCATCCTTCTGCAAACCCCGAGGTACCGTTTAAACGGCGAGCGGTGTAAACGCGCTCACAGGCATCGCTGTGCCTTTTAATGACGTTTCTGCACCTTCTTTCTATCCGACTTCGGTCACTTGTCTGCAGCAGGATGCAAAGTGAACCATCAAATCTTCGATATGAATATCAACGGCAGATCTGTATAGCAATTATTGAACTGTGTACCCCAGTACACAATAACCCACATGCATCTATATATCACTGTAAGAGTGCTTAATTGAAAATTAGTATTTGTAACGCTTTTCAAACAGAATTCACGATGTGTTTAGGGTTTATTTTGTAAACTCTTGGAAGTGTTTATTCTTTGTAACGCTTTTTGATTTGAAACACGCGTAGGCGTTTGTAACAGAGCTGGTGTTTAAAATCAAAACATTAAACTTCGCAAAATAATAATAATAATAATAATAATTCTTCAGAGTTGCAAATGACGGAGCACCAGGGGCCTGATGACGTGTGCACACTGCTGTTTAGGGTTCACTGCTGGCACGCTTTTATTTTACTGTACAGTTTTGATATCAAACGCCTCCTGTCTGCTTTGGTTTTACAGTGATAGCCCTACACGGTCATAAGTACCGAATCAGATGCAGAAAGGTGTATTTGTGTACTGTGATCCGTGACACGTCGGCTACACTTCTGCAGTTATTAACACGACGAGAGTGCGCTATAGTAACAATGTCGTTCAAGAGAACATAGTACAAAGAAGCCAGTCCTCAAATGAGAGAGACGGCATGTTATGGGTTAATATTTTTTTTTAAACTGGAAGTTCTCGCTGTAATAATCGTGCAGTTTACTCACGTTCATGTCAAAATAAGGCGAGGCCCTAGCGTTCTGCAACTCTCTATTTGACTTGTTTTTGTTTATATATATATATATATATATATATATATATATATATATATATATATATATATATATATATATATATATCAATCATTAGTTTTGCTTTTAGAATTGCCATCGTGCGTGTTATGAAGTTGTGGGTCAAAATGAACGTGCGAGGAGGAGGACGGTGTGTGTACGAGTTTGATTGCTCAGGAAATTGGTGACGAATTCATAACATTTTTAGTGTGAACTTTAGAGTTTGACAAGTTGCCCTGTCATAACTTTGAAAAAAACAAAAACAAAGATATGCATTATAAATACACAGATAGCACACTTACAAACACTGTGCAATTCTGCACGCTACTGATATATGCAGCTCCCTGTTCATCTTTACAATTCAGATTCGCACAGGCTTGCATACCCCCCCCCCCCCACTACAGAAAAAGAAGGATCACGTTTTCCTTTTTTTGGGGGGGTCGGGGGGTGGGCAACAAGCCTCTCTCTCTCTGCCCGCAGGCTACATCTGTAGCGGCGTGCTAGAGAAAGATTCACAGTCGACCACACAGACTTAAACCTGGGTCCAGATTCCCCAAAGCGCCGCTTCCACTTGGCAGACTGCTTGTTTAAAATTACAAAACAAAACAAAAAAATGAACATAAACCGATAAAGTTTAGCTGAAATCCTCTCTCGGAGTTTGCATGGTTTTAAAGGATTTCTTTTTCAACGGCAGTGAGTTTGAAATGCAGAACTGCATGCCTCTGACACGGGAAAGAGTTCTGTGCAAAGCAGTGTGGGCGCGTTTGGATAGTCGTGCGGTGCGGGTTTATTTAGGGTGTGGAGAGAGGCGCTTCAGTCTCTCCACCCTTCCCAGTAACACTCTGGAAAGGCAATTTGAAAGCGGACAGAGAGCGCGGCTCTGGGCAGCGTCACGGATTTATGTTTCCGCTGCGAGTCGCCTTGGGTGGTGTGTTAAAAGCTGTAGGTTTGCAGGAAGCGAGGGCACTGATCTATCTGTGCAAGGTCTGAAGTGCATATCTGATTCTCTTATCAATATCCTATTAATGATTACCCAAATCACGAGCTCTGTGTCTATATCTGTGTGTGTGTGTGTGTGTGCGGGCAGTGTTTATGATTAGATTTCGCTGTTGTATATTTGTTTTGACATGGTCATATGTTAGATTATTATTATTATTATTATTATTATTATTATTATTATTATTATTATTATTATTATTATTATCTATCTATCTATCTATCTATCTATATCTATCTATCTATCTATCATATCTATCTATCTATCTATCTATTTATCTATCTATCTGTGGCCAAGTTGTGCATTACCCTATAGAATGAGTTAATTGTTCTTCAGAGTCCAGTGAAAGCTGCTTAATAATGTTCCCTTGTTCTCATATTGAATTGCACCCCCTCTATATAGAATGAACTCCCTCAGCTTCATAGAGTCCAGTGAAAGCTGCTGAATAATGTTCCCTTGTTAACATATTTAATTCCACCCCCTCTATATAGAATGAACTCCCTCAGCTTCATAGAGTCCAGTGAAAGCTGCTGAATAATGTTCCCTTGTTATCATATTGAATTGCACCCCCTCTATATAGAATGAACTCCCTCAGCTTCATAGAGTCCAGTGAAAGCTGCTGAATAATGTTCCCTTGTTAACATATTGAATTGCACCCCCTCTATATAGAATGAACTCCCTCAGCTTCATAGAGTCCAGTGAAAGCTGCTGAATAATGTTCCCTTGTTAACATAT
>NW_024473045.1:0-2739 GCF_017654505.1 Polyodon spathula | reverse complement strand
TGAATTGCACCCCCTCTATATAGAATGAACTCCCTCAGCTTCATAGAGTCCAGTGAAAGCTGCTGAATAATGTTCCCTTGTTATCATATTGAATTGCACCCCCTCTATATAGAATGAACTCCCTCAGCTTCATAGAGTCCAGTGAAAGCTGCTGAATAATGTTCCCTTGTTAACATATTGAATTGCATCTATATAGAATGAACTCCCTCAGCCATAGAGTCCAGTGAAAGCTGCTGAATAATGTTCCCTTGTTATATATTGAATTGCACCCCCTCTATATAGAATGAACTCACTCAGCTTCATAGAGTCCAGTGAAAGCTGCTGAATAATGTTCCCTTGTTCTCATATTGAATTGCACCCCCTCTATATAGAATGAACTCCCTCAGCTTCATAGAGTCCAGTGAAAGCTGCTGAATAATGTTCCCTTGTTATCATATTGAATTGCACCCCCTCTATATAGAATGAACTCCCTCAGCTTCATAGAGTCCAGTGAAAGCTGCTGAATAATGTTCCCTTGTTATCATATTGAATTGCACCCCCTCTATATAGAATGAACTCCCTCAGCTTCATAGAGTCCAGTGAAAGCTGCTGAATAATGTTATGTTAGCGTATTGAATTGCACACCGTCGCTGTGTATAGTTTTCCAGATACTGAAGGAAAAACTGCCCCTTTTTTTTTTTTTTTGGAAAAATGTGACGTTTGGAACTCTAGCATGAAATACTGTACCGCTGTAACGGCTTCCTGTAGCGCCTGCGGTCGCGGGAGTCGAGGTTACAGAACGGGGCTCGCTCAGGGAGTCGGAACGCACTCTCCAGCCAAAATATCTCCAGGGTGTTTCCTTCTTAAATATTGAATGATAGGAGCCTGAACAAAATGGGTGAAAAGTTCAGACTGAAGCAGAAACCTAGATCACTTGAGAAGAGCTGAGCCAGAGAAAAGGGGCTATATTGGGTCAGGAGTCTGTCTGGCTGTCTGTCTGGCTGTCTATCTATCTATCTATCTGTCTATCTATCTATCTATCTATCTGTTAGTGAATTCGCCCACTGTCTGTCTGTCTAAACATCACCAGATTGAAGACCAGCCTAGCCAAGTGAAAAAAAAAACATTAACCAAACACATTGCCCCTCTCCCTCTCTATCCCCCTCTCTCTCTATCCCCTTTCTCTCTCTCTCTCTCTCTCCATCCCCTTTCTCGCTCTCTCTCTCGATTCAATTCAATGGTGCTTTATTGGCATGACTAACAATAGCAGGTGTTGCCAAAGCAACAATTCAAGACACACATATACATTGCATCATGTAATTAGATTTTTTTTCATAAACTGAATATAAATAATGCAGTGGCTAGAAGTAATCCATTTCTTGTGCCCGTATGCAGAGTGCCACTGCGTGCCTCTTTGCTTGTGGCAGGAGGCTGTGTATCGGGCAGCCAGTGAGGCTGTATGCCCCTCCCCTTGTAGCACAGCCAGTTTTGCTGGGTCTGCCACGACTGGAGAAAGTGGATGAGCATTTCCTATTTTCTTAAAGAACACCTCCCTTGTTTGGTTGTATTGCTCAGAGTGTTGGATTTTGTTTCTATGTCCCAGTGTTTCAGATGTCTCTCCTCTTCCTTTCTTCTCCCTCTCTCTCTTCTCTCTCTTTCTCTCCCCCTCCCTTCCCTTTCTTTCCGTGACAGCTCTCGATCTGGCCAGTGCTGATTCTCTGTGTTCCAGGGGCCAGGGGGGATGTGTTAAGCAAACAGCACTTTGATAAAATTCTGGTCCAGCGGTCTGACACTAATGGGGACTGATCAATGTTTATTTAACAACTTTCACGCTCACTGGCTCTGAGAGAACTCTCTCTCTCTCTCTCTCTCTCTCTCTCTCTCTCTCCCCCATCTCTCTCTCTCTCTCTAACATGGACATGTTAAACATTGCAGTGCTAAAATAGCTGTGAGCACTTGTGAAAAATCTGATGAGTGGCATTGAGCTGAAAGACTGGAAGAGAGGGAAGCAGTGTGGCTCTAGTGGAGCTGAGGAGGGACTGGGAGGGAGGGAGGCAGTGTGGCTCTAGTGGAGCTGAGGAGGGGCTGGGAGGGAGGGAAGCAGTGTGGCTCTAGTGGAGCTGAGGAGGGACTGGGAGGGAGGGAAGCAGTGTGGCTCTAGTGGAGCTGAGGAGGGACTGGGAGGGAGGGAGGCAGTGTGGCTCTAGTGGAGCTGAGGAGGGACTGGGAGGGAGGGAAGCAGTGTGGCTCTAGTGGAGCTGAGGAGGGACTGGGAGGGAGGGAAGCAGTGTGGCTCTAGTGGAGCTGAGGAGGGACTGGGAGGGAGGGAAGCAGTGTGGCTCTAGTGGAGCTGAGGAGGGACTGGGAGGGAGGTGTGGCAGTGTGGCTCTAGGGGAGGGAGGGAGGGAAGCAGTGTGGCTCTAGTGGAGCTGAGGGACTGGGAGGGAGGGAAGCAGTGTGGCTCTAGTGGAGCTGAGGAGGGACTGGGAGGGAGGGAAGCAGTGTGGCTCTAGTGGAGCTGAGGAGGGACTGGGAGGGAGGGAAGCAGTGTGGCTCTAGTGGAGCTGAGGAGGGACTGGGAGGGAGGGAAGCAGTGTGGCTCTAGTGGAGCTGAGGAGGGACTGGGAGGGAGGGAAGCAGTGTGGCTCTAGTGGAGCTGAGGAGGGACTGGGAGGGAGGGAAGCAGTGTGGCTCTAGTGGAGCTGAGGAGGGACTGGGAGGGAGGGAAGCAGTGTGGCTCTAGTGGAGCTGAGGAGGGAC
>NW_024473044.1:0-25000 GCF_017654505.1 Polyodon spathula | reverse complement strand
TGGGAGGGAGGGAGGCAGTGTGGCTCTAGTGGCGCTGAGGAGGGACTGGGAGGGAGGGAGCAGTGTGGCTCTAGTGGAGCTGAGGAGGGACTGGGAGGGAGGGAAGCAGTGTGGCTCTAGTGGAGCTGAGGAGGGACTGGGAGGGAGGGAGGCAGTGTGGCTCTAGTGGAGCTAACCTCCGTCCCTGACTCCTTCCCTATTCGTTACACCGAGATAACCGGGAGGGAAGCAGTGGTGTGGCTCTATTGGAGCTGAGGAGGGACTGGGAGGGAGGGAGGCAGTGTGGCTCTAGTGGAGCTGAGGAGGGACTGGGAGGGAGGGAAGCAGTGTGGCTCTAGTGGAGCTGAGGAGGGACTGGGAGGGAGGGAGGCAGTGTGGCTCTAGTGGAGCTGAGGAGGGACTGGGAGGGAGGGAGGCAGTGTGGCTCTAGGGAGGGAGGGACTGGGAGGGAGGGAAGCAGTGTTGGTACAGTCCTTGGTGTTCAGTTCTTTTTCCTATCAGTTTGGTAATCTCCCAAGCTTGCCTCAGGAACTTTCTTGGCAGGCGGAGAATTTTTTTTGTTAAAGTTCAGAGTCCTGGCTAAGTGTTTACTTGCTAAATAAACAAATAAGAAGTTGAGTTGTGATTGAATCAGAGACCTTGCACAACAATAACCTCGTCTGGGAGAAAAAAAAAAAAACAACAAAACAGTGTTTCTGATCCGAGGGATCAGTGCGAAGAAAATATATCGACCATTATTTACAGAAAAAAAAAAAAACCCTCGCTTGTTAGTCTTCGTGGTTTATTTTGTTCTAATCGTATTTTTGTACCAGTATTGTTTCCGTTCGTTCCCGTATAACAGAGTCTAAATGTGCAAAAACATGTGTTTAACTTCAGTAGCTCTTTATAATTCTCTTACTGTTTTACAGCCCTAGGGGGAGAACAGCTGTTTCTATATATTTTTTTTAACTGACTCTAAACAACGTCCGATGGCCAAAGAAGTGCGTCGCTAACTAAAAAGGCTGCTTGCAAACTGAGGATTCTTTATCCCGGTGTAATACCAGACAGGTTGCAGGAGGATCCAGCTTCGATCCCAGCTCAGCCAATGACTCCCTGTGTGCCACCCTGAGCGAGTCGCTCCACCTCCTTGTGCTCCGTCCTTCGGACGAGACGCAAAACAAACGAGGTCCTATTGGAAGAGACTGCAGCAGCAGCAGCAGTTGATGAAGCAGAGTGCCCCCCCCACCACCACCACCACCCCCCCGGTCTGCTGGATCAGAGCGTCTGCTAAATGACTAGTTAACAGTAACGACGCAGTGTAATATTGGTAATTATCCCTGGCATTGAGATCCAAGGACACCGCGCAGTTCATCGGCTCCCAACGTGGTTTCTTTATAAAGTATGTTTTGCGGTCGGGGTGAGCTCGCACCCTCCCTGCCTCGGTTTACGCGTCTTAACAAAGCGGTCCGTCCCTAAAATGATCATGTGATCTCGCTGCGCCTCTCGCAGGGATCAGGTTTGGGCATCAATTCCATCTCCAATTCCTTTAAACAAAAAAAAAATTCTCTTAAATCCATTCCTAACAAGTCATTGGTCCCCCCCCCAGCAATCACAGGTGTGTCTGTATTCCCCAGTTGCGTAACTGGTGCTAATCAGGGAGTGGCCACGTGTATAAAGGTGTCAGAAATGCTTGGTTTGTCGCAGGCGTTTTGTGTTCATTTCTGCGTTTGTTGAGAAGCTTGCTCCCCCAGTGTGTGTCGCTGGGTGCAGCTCCGAATCCAGGTGGGGCTGCCTCGGCTTTGCAGTTTTTCTGATCGAAGTGTTTCTGCCGAAGCTCCGTGGCTTCTAGATGAAATCTCTCCTAGTGATCTTTTCCCCGGTGTATTGATTGTACGAAATGAAGGAATTGATGGCTGTCGGGACCAGTGGAGATAACAGCAGGCTTGTGAAACAAAATATTATATGTGGCGGTTCTAGGTGGGTGGGGTTAGAGGTTTTTGGTTTTCTTAGTTTGCGGTCCTGCCTTTCAAACGCCAGCAAGGTTAGGAACAGTTCATGAGCTGATGGCTTCAGTGTTGACTGCAGCTGTCTGTGTCTGTATCTTGCTCCCTGACGCTCTCCTGCCGCAGAGAGCGCCTCACAGCCACTGCAAACAAAGTTGCTCTTTTCAATCTATTCCAGATTCCTTCGAAGGTTGATGAAAATGGAATTGGAACTGGGGTGGCTTTGCAGACTCTGTGTGTGTGTGTGTGTGGGGGATCGATTGTCAGTTTGTTTTTGTAAAACCTGTTTTTCACCCTCCCAGCGATCGTCAGGTACAGACTTGTTTTTTAGAGAGGATTTTCAGGCTGAGCCCGTCAGCCGCTTCCCTGCCTTCCCCTCACAGACACTGAACACAAACACTGAGCACAACGACGCAGCCCCTCCCTCTCTCCGTGCCTCATGCAATATCATCGACTGTCTTCATGTGATTGTTGATTTGCTCCTAAGTCTCCTTGTTTCCAGGTTACAGAGCGTAGACTCTGCGGTCCAGGTGATTATCAATGATAACCAGAGTGTGATTATTGATTATTGATTAGCGCTCTCTCTCCCCCCCCCCCAGGTTGCGGAGAGGGGACTATGCGGTCCAGGTGACTATCAATGACTATCTGGACGTGTTCTGTCCTCACTACCCGGACTCTGTCCCCGACACGCAGACGGAATCCTTCGCACTTTACCTGGTCAGCTTCGAGGGGTACCGGGGCTGTTTCGAGAGCCCCGGGGCGGTCAAGCGCTGGGAGTGCAACCGCCCCCACGCCCCCTTCGGCCCCGTCCGCTTCTCGGAGAAGATCCAGCTCTACACCCCCTTCTCACTCGGGTTCGAGTTCCGCCAGGGGCAGGATTACTACTACATCTGTGAGTTCAGCCCTCTCTGAAACGCCTGCCCTTGCAAGAGCTTCTAACAGTAACAGCACAGAGAGGTCTGGTAAAGCATAGGGAAGCATTGTAAAGCACAGAGAGGTGTGGTAAAGCATAGGGAAGCATTGCAAAGCACAGAGAGGTCTGGTAAAGCATAGGGAAGCATTGTAAAGCACAGAGAGGTCTGGTAAAGCATAGGGAAGCATTGTAAAGCACAGAGAGGTCTGGTAAAGCATAGGGAAGCATTGTAAAGCACAGAGAGGTCTGGTAAAGCATAGGGAAGCATTGTAAAGCACAGAGAGGTAAAGCATAGGGAAGCATTGTAAAGCTGGTAAAGCATAGGGAAACATTGTAAAGCATAGAGAGGTCTGGTAAAGCATAGGGAAGCATGGGAAAGCTCATTAAAAAAACAAACCATGCTAAATTAACCCTTGAGTTTCCTGCAGTAAAAGCACAGTGTAGTAAACCATTCTGTTGAATTGAATTGCAATTGTAAATAGAATAGATGCAGTGTGTCAGTGTGCTTTCGGAGTTAATGACAGATTATTCCCCTCAGTCGCTGTCTTCAGGTATTAGAAGACGTATCCCTGCTCTTGAAGATAACTGCATTCGTCTAATTTCTTTCTGGCTGGAGCATCTTAATTGGATTTCTTTGTGTGCAGAGGAGAGAGAGAGGGAGAGACAGGGAGATGGTTTAATTATTTCAGAGCTGCATCAGTTATTGGAAAGGTCGCTGGATAGCTGGCTGGGGTTGGGTGATTCCTCGTTCCCAGGGATGTTACTAATGATCTGGAGGGATGTGATTGTGTCTTCATTAAACCAAGCTCTGTCTCTCTCTCTCCTCTCCCCTCACTCTTGTCCTCTCTGTTTCTCCTCTCTCCTTGCTCCTCTCCTCCCTCCTGTCTCTCTCCTCTCTTTCCCCTCGCTCCTCCTCTTTCCCCCCTCTCTCTCCTGTCTCTCTCCTCTCTTTCCCCTCGCTCCTCCTCTTTCCCCCTCTCTCTCTTGTCTCTCTCCTCTCTTTCCCCTCGCTCCTCCTCTTTCCCCCTCTCTCTCCTGTCTCTATTGTTAGTTGTTCTTCTCTAGCATGCTGTTTGTAAGTGGACTCTTCAGGGTAGGATTCTCAGCGCTCTTCTCTCTGAATCGTTGTTCACGCACGCCATCTCTCCAGTGAAGGAGGAATCAGCCATGGCAGGATCATTGGGAAAAACAATAGGGTGGACAACTTTAAGAATTTACCCTCAGTCTGCATTTCATCCTAGTTTTTTTGTTTTTTAAATATGCTTTACAATGCTTCCCTATGCTTTACCAGACCTCTCTGTGCTTTACAATGCTTCCCTATGCTTTACCAGACCTCTCTGTGCTTTACAATGCTTCCCTATGCTTTACCAGACCTCTCTGTGCTTTACAATGCTTCCCTATGCTTTACCAGACCTCTCTGTGCTTTACAATGCTTCCCTATGCTTTACCAGACCTCTCTGTGCTTTACAATGCTTTGCTATGCTTTACCAGACCTCTCTGTGCTTTACAATGCTTCCCTATGCTTTACCAGACCTCTCTGTGCTTTACAATGCTTCCCTATGCTTTACCAGACCTCTCTGTGCTTTACAATGCCTCCCTATGCTTTACTAGACCTCTCTGTGCTTTACAATGCTTCGCTATGCTTTACCAGACCTCTCTGTGCTTTACAATGCTTTGCTATGCTTTACCAGACCTCTCTGTACAGAGTGCTGTGCTTTTCCAGGCTCCTGTATATTTCTAAGTGTTTAAGTGGATCTCTTTCTCCTGCACGCTTTGTTGTCACGTAAAGAATGCTCTCTCGACTGGATTAGAGGCAGCCAGCGAGGACTTAAACATGCTGGCAAGTCATTAAATCAAAAAAGAAAAAAAAACTACAGACATAATGCTTACTCTCTCTCTCTCTCTCTCTCTCTCTCTCTCTCTCTCTCTCTCTCTCTCTCCCATCTGTCTCTCTCTCTCCCTCTCTCTCCTCTCTCTCTCTCTCTCACTCTCTCCTCTCTCTCCATCTGTCTGTCTCTCTCTCTCCTCTGTGGCTTGTCTTTCACAGCCAGCTGAGTATATTTAATGAGGAGATTCTCCCCAAATCTCTGCTCAAGCACGACCCCCCCCCCGACCCCCCCCCGACCACAGCTGCCAAACCCCCCCCCCCTCTCCCCTCTGCTTCCCTCCATCACACCGTCTCCCCGTCTCTCTCTGTTACACTCCCCCTCTCTCCCTCTAGGTGATCCCCATTGTAGTCTCACAGCAGACAGGAGCGAGGCGCTTGCTTGCTATAGCATGTGTTTATTTCTAAACTGCACGTTTGTGACCCCAGGCTGCAAAGCGTTTTGAGTGGCATCTCGCTCGCTGTGTTCGAAGCTGGGAGGATCCATCGCTTGCTGTCCTGTTTACAAGCAAGGTTTTTATTGTGATTCACCCCCCCCCCCCCCCCCCCCCCCCCCCCCCCCCCTGTATTTAAGAAAGGGCTTAGAGCATTTGAGTTTGAACCGTTGCTAGGTTACCCAATTTTGCATGACGTGTATAATCCCTGTTTTTCAAACAAAAACAAGTCTGAGGGCTGTCTGAGCTGTGTGAGTATTGAAAAGTAGTCAAAACTCTATCTCCCTCTAGCTATCTATCTCCCTCTCTCTCCCTCCCTCCATCCATCCATCTATCTATCTCTATCTATCTATCTCCCCTCTCACCTTCCTCTCTCTATCTCTCTCTCCCCCTCCCTCCCTCTATCTACTCCCCCTTTCTCTCTCTCCTCCCTCTCTTTCTTTCTCTCCCCCCACCCTTCTCTCTCCCTCTCTCCTTTCATCTTTCTCTCCCCCCACCCTTCTCTCTCTCCCCCTCTCTCCTCTCTCTCTCTCTCTCTCTCCTCTCTTCTCTCTCTCTCTCCTCTCTCTCTCCCCCCACCCTTCTCTCTCTGTCCCCCTCTCTCTACTCTTTCTCTCCCCCCACCCTTCTCTCTCTCTCTAATCCCCTGTCCAGAGAATTCATTCACAAACTCATCCCTGGATCCAGAGTCACGCAGCCCTGCACTTCCTCAGAGAAGAGACAGCAAAAAGAAAGGATGAGAGTAAGGAAATAGAGAGAGGGTCTTTGCATAAACTCCTGGCACGGTTTGGGTTGACTGATCCCTGCGTCTCTTTGGTTCAGTACAATAGAGAGGGCACAGACAGCGCTGTGCGATAATCCTGCCTCACCCAGACCAGCCTGGAGACTCCCGCGCTTGCACTTTCTGTGAAATGATTTCAAGCAATAGGTTTTTTACACAGTTAGATTTATTCTAGTCGCGTGGATTTCCCCTCTCGTGCTGTGACCGGCTGTGCTGAGCTGAGCGCTCGTATCGCATGATGAATCCCGTAATGCGCTCTCTGTTTTCCGAGTGTCCGGGGGCTGCCACTGATCGGATTGAGAGCGTATTGCTCGGGTCACACAGAGTGCAGGAGGGAGAACTGATCAGATCATCAAATCGAAAGAGAATCCAGGCGAACACCAGCCATACCGGCTATGGTTTAAATATTGGGAAGCTTCATAGGCGTTCTGGGTGTGACAGCGTCACTGCTGGAGCAGTAGCTAATGGGTTGCCATGGAAACTTCTAATGCTCTTTACTGGGTTGTGTTGAGCTGAACTGAATTTTTTTTTTTTTTTTTTTTTTTTGGTTTGTCTTTTTCAGCTCTGCCTCTTGAGGACAGTCCTGCAGCCAACCCCTGCCTGCGTCTCCGCGTCTCAGTGTGCTGCAAACCAAGTGAGCAAGATAGAGAATGAGCCAGCCCCCTTCTCAGAGTGTACTGCTTTGGGATCCCCCTGGTAAAAGCACAGCACAGTGTAGTGAAGCACAGAGAAGATAATGAACCAGCCCCCTTCTCAAAGTGTACTGCTTTGGGACCCCCCTGGTAAAAGCACAGCACAGTGTAGTGAAGCACAGAGAAGATAATGAACCAGCCCCCTTCTCAAAGTGTACTGCTTTGGGATCCCCCCTGGTAAAAGCACAGCACAGTGTAGTGAAGCACAGAGAAGATAATGAATCAGCCCCCTTCTCAAAGTGTACTGCTTTGGGATCCCCCCTGGTAAAAGCACAGCACAGTGTAGTGAAGCACAGAGAAGATAATGAACCAGCCCCCTTCTCAAAGTGTACTGCTTTGGGATCCCCCCTGGTAAAAGCACAGCACAGTGTAGTGAAGCACAGAGAAGATAATGAATCAGCCCCCTTCTCAAAGTGCACTGCTTTGGTATCCTCCCTGGTAAAAGCACAGCACTGTTGTCACAGTATTCACATAACAGGACTGTATCAAAGCCTGTGGAGATTACATAGAGACATAATGGGAAGCCCTAAATCTCCCCCTCTCTCTCTTCCTGTCTCCCTCTTGCGTCCCCTCTCTCCCCCTTTCCCTGCTTTCTCTCCCTCCTGCCTCTTGATCTCTCCCTTTCAGAGGTAGACTAATCCTGTTGCAGTAATCTCTGAGTCCCAGAGATGCTCAGGGGACCGTACCCCCTCCTGCCCCACCCCGTCCCGCACAGGGAACACAGCTAGGGGACCGTACCCCCTCTCACCCCACCCCGTCCCGCATAGGGACAGTAATCGCCCCCCCCTCCCCCCTCCCACAAACCACCCCCGCAGCCTCTCTGATGTTCACAGTGTCTCATCACCTTTTACTCTTCTAGACTCTCCTCCTGAGTGATCGTTCTACATTAGGAATTATCTCTTGAATCGTTTTTGTGTTTGCAGTGCTGTCCGAGGCACTGCAGTGTGTTTGTATATCCTGCAGGGGGCGCTGGTGTATGTAAGCAGCTCTCTCTCTCTCCTCTGTTGGTTTCTCTGGCTGCAGTGTGTTGTGTGCCCTGCAGGGGGCGCGGGTGTATGTAAGCAGCTCTCTCCTGACTCTCCTCTCTCTGTGTTGCAGCTGCAGGATCACAAGTGGACGTTCCAGGAGGTGAGAAAGCAATTTTAATTAAGAGACTCTTAACACTGAGACGCACGCTCCGCGTTGCCCTCCATGTCTCTCACTCTTGGTGTATCGCTCTCATCCTCCTGTTTCTCTCTCTGTACCTCACTCTCGGTGTACCTCACGCTCACCCTGTGTCTCCGTGTGTCTCGTCTCTTTACTAAGAGAGTCATTTATTTCTCTCCCAATCATCACAATCAGCTGGCTTGTGTGTTTTTGTATTTCTGTTATCAGTGTGTGTGTCTCGCTCTGTGTCCCTGGCTTATCCTCACTCCTGTCTTTTTTTTTTCAGGGACCACAGCGCCCCACAGTGGAGGGTCCTCCCTGCTGCAGAGTCCCGAGACCCTCCTCGCTCTGTCCCTGCTGAGCGCGTGCGTCTCCCTGCTCCCCCCCCTCCCCCTCCGAGACTGAACCGAACCCTACAATGACAAACACAAACCGGACAGTACTTTAGAGGAGGGAGCTGGACAGACAAACCGTTATCTAGCAGGGTCTGGCACGCTCGCTGCATTCGGGTCCTCCTGTTCATTTTGCAAGGCTTTTGCAGTGCAAAGTCTTTCATCACACAAGAGGCTGACGAGTCCTTTTAGTCTAAAGCAAAACCAACCAAAAAAAAAACCGAACAAACGAAACCTCTCCAGCTGTTCTCTTTTTAAGAGATGAATTCTAATGACAGGCCACACAATTCCTGATTCGCTGCACGCACTGACACGCACGCACGCACGCACGCACACACAGCTGTGTCTAAATGCTTCTGGGCTGAAACATGCTCTTTTCTGTTTACACATCTTTTATTGTTGCCGGTTTAATCGGGTCAAGTTTTAATTGCCCTTCCTCTGTTTTGGTTTTGTCATACTTTCCCAAGCTCCTGGGAATAGAACTGATGTGCGCACGCGCACACACACACACTCACACACACACATGTGTACGTGGCCACAGCTGCACGGAGTTAACACCAGTCTCTTCGGAAACAAACATACCATTACTGAGCTGCGTGAGTGAATGAGAGAGGAGATTTCCTCTGCTGGGAAAGAGGAGAAACACACACACAGTTGGGTTTCATAGTGTTTGTGTGGACTTTGCATTGACTCTCATACACTGTAGACCTCTTATCTTAAAGTCCTTGGTCTGTGCCCTCATAAGGTAGGCGTTATCAGTTTATTATTTTTCTTGTGGGAACTTTTTTTGACCCAGCCCGCACGCACACACTTTTCATCCACTCGCATTGATGGACCATATTCTCGTATTCACGAGTTCCGCCAGCTTTGAGATCTGTGCGGTCGAGCCCGGGAGACGCATCCTGCCAGGATCTCGACGTTTCAGAACGCCCTGTTCAGACTGCGAGCGAAATGAACGGGTTTAATTTTATTTTAATGGCCTGAACGGGCCACCGTAGAACACACACACACACACACACACACACACACACGCACACACACACACACAACCAGCTCAATGTGGTTTTTAAAGCGCTCCCTGATGTCAGGGGAGAGGAAATTGATTATTACCCTCCTGACGCCAAGACAAAACACTGAGGGGGGAAGGGGGGTTACCAATTCTCCAGAGTCACGCTACCTAAACTTTTGCCCTCCTTGGATGAATGATTTGGTTCAAACCTTCAACACACACACACACACACACACACACACACACAAGCAGAGGCACACCCCTGTACCAGAGAGAGAGAGAGAGAGAGATGGTCAATTCTGAAGACAAGAAGGTAGACCACCTAGTTGGAAGTAAGTCTGGCTTGTTGTAGTCTGTGTCTCTGTGTTTTTAGTTTGTAATGGATTGTGGTGGCTTTGGAATTCATTTGGTTTTTAATCAGATCCCTTCCACACATGCTGGGGTTGGGTTTGGGGAGGAGAGGGCTGGACAAAATATTAGAAACACGTGTGACATGTGGCACATAGTTTATTTTAAGAAAACAATAAAATCCAGCCCCCTTCTCAAAGTGTATTGCTTTGGGGAGGAGAGGGCTGGTAAAAGCACAGAAACACGTGTGACATGAAGCACAGAGAAAGAAAACAATAAAATCCAGCCCCCTTCTCAAAGTGTATTGCTTTGGGATCCCCCTGGTAAAAGCACAGCACAGTGTAGTGAAGCACAGAGAAGAGAATGAACCAGCCCCCTTCTCAAAGTGCACTGCTTTGGGATCTCCCTGGTAAAAGCACAACACAGTGCAGTGAAGCACAGAGAGGATAGTGAACCAGCCCCCTTCTCAAAGTGTGCTTTGATTTGATGCTGTTCACATTTTAGTGAAATGATTTTGTTGTAATCTTCCGTGAAGATGTTTTCAATCCATGTCTGACTCTTTCAAACACACTCCCTCTTTATCTGAGGGCCATCTGTGTCAATAAAGCAACTACCGAAACCTGGCTGTGTCCGAAACGTGCGTTTGTATATTTTAATGTCTCTCTCTCTCTCTCTCTCTCCTCCTCCTCTCTCTTTGTCTCTCTGCCCGATCTGCTCTCTCTGACGGAAGACTGTCCTGGGGGGGGGGGGGGGGTTGCAAAAACGTTTGAAACTTTTAAAAATCCCGAAGAGGGCTTCATTTTTTTTTTGAAGGAAAGGAAGGAAGGGAAGGGAGGGAGGGAAAGGGACGGAACCTGAACACCCAGAGGTGGACCCACCCGGGTCCGGGGGGGAGGGGGCACAGGCAAATGGGACGCTTCGCTGCTCTACTGGAAAGGGGGGGGGGGGGGGGGTCTGCTCAGAAAGTGAAACCAAACTGCAGCAACAACAGTGTCAGGAATGCTCTGTATTATTACTCTATCTGAAACACAAACTGAAGAGAGAGAGAGAGATGGAGTGAGTGTGGAGGTCTGGAAGGAGAGATGCTATTTAGAATCAAGCAGAGGGGAGAGGGATCGAGAGAGTAGAGCTGGAAGGAGAGACAGTTGGAAGGAGACAGAGAGAGATAAAGCTGGGACCCCCCCTGGTAAAAGCACGGCACAGTGCAGTGAAGCACAGAGAAGATAACGAACCATCTGGAAACACAACCCTGACACCTATGATAAATTTACCCTCGGTCGGTTACAATAATTCTCAGTGATTGCCGCTGGCCACCAGAAACGGAGCAGCCGGTTCCTTTAACGAGTGTGTGAAAGACAGAGCGGCGGCGGGAGTGATTGAGCGACCCCTTCGGAGGGGCCTCGACAAAGCGCCCTATGAAGACGCCTCCTGCTGACGATTTGTGGATGTCGATGGCAGTGCTGCTCGGGATGGGAAAATATCAGTCACTCTCTGCCGGTGGATCGACACCGCCCTCTTGTGAATGGCAACGGAGCTGCACCTGCTAGCATCCTCAGCCTCACAGCTGAACTGACTGGTGAGCTAGACCCCAGCAACTTCAATCTAGGGACCGCTAACGTCTCTGGGCTCATTTCTGGATGCCATGCTAAAAAAGGGGCATGCCAATGCATATCATATCCCAAGGATACTCGCATAACTGACGCCGGCTGAGGCTTTTTTCCCCCCAGACTGCTCTCTGCGCTCTTAACTCTGCAAGCGCGGCGGCTGAACAGATCGGTGCCCTCGCAGAGACCCCTCGTTACCGTGACCGCGCCGCGTTATCCGTGCGCCTTGAGCGACGCGCATCGCTCTTCAGCATACGCGGGGCGCAGTGCAAAATAATTGCCCGGCCGCAATGCAATTTGAATGCAAGCCCCCCCCCTCGCGTAACGCTGCCTCCGCAACTCGTAATGAGTCATAATTCGTCTCCACCCCAGTCACATGATAAGGATGGTGAATTTTTGTTAAAAAAAATGGGATTCTCCAGTCGCCTGGAGATATTCTGCGCGTTCGGCTGACTTTGACTCAACTGACAAACACAGCATCGCAAAACAACACTTAAGCTGCGTGTTTTGGATTCTGATACATAATTGTGAAACAGTTTATTTATGTATTTATTTTCACAAACGGAGCAGACATGATTCAGAAGAGGCTGTTCCTGTTTTGGACCTGCGCGCTTCTTCTAAGCGAATCTGGAGCCGGTGAGTCTCACCTGTTTTTTTTTTGTTTTTTTTTTTTCTGCGACTTAGAAAAAGTATCTGGTGAAGTTGAAGTCTGCTGGCGTTGCTCCTCGCTGGGTCGACGCAAAGGGCGAGAAAGCGGGGATTTCGACAGGATGATGACATGTTTTAGTCAGCTGATGCAATAACAGACCCGCTTTTCCTTGCAACCCATCGCCTCCGGAGCGACGGCGCTGTTAATTACAAGAGGCGCACGCTGGTTAGAAGAGTTTTGATCATTTTAGATTTTGATTGTCTTATACTTGCGTGTCTGAAAAAAGCAAACGGCGTGGACGCTTACAGGCTTGTAGGTGGCGTAATCCGAGATACGCTCCTTGCAAAGGAGTCGCCTCTTCTGCACGGTTTTTATCGGTGCTGTGCTGGCGTGCGAGAGGTCCCGGGTTCACACGCCTGCCTGCGGGAACCGAGATCGCTGCAATATAACGATGCACCTGTCTCGCCTCTGTAGTTTATTTCATTACTTTTTATGCAAAATATACAATACATTACATTGATACATTGCGGCAGTGTTCGTTGCAAGACCCCGTCTTATGCTGTGTGTTTAGTTTGAATCTGTGTTTGTGAGCTGTGTTTGAGGTTGTTCGGGATTCCCCCTGGCTGACGCCCCGAGTTCCTGGCAATGTCTTCATTCAGAACTTCTTAAAGGAAATAAACAAAAAGCCACAAACAGCTGCCTGTATCAGTTTCCCCTAGTTTATGTTTTTAAATAAGCTTTACCACACCTCTCTGCGCTTTACAATGCTTCCCTATGCTTTACCAGACCTCTCTATGCTTTACAATGCTTCCCTATGCTTTACCAGACCTCTCTGTGCTTTACAATGCTTCCCTATGCTTTACCAGACCTCTCTGTGCTTTACAATGCTTCCCTATGCTTTACCAGACCTCTCTGTGCTTTACAATGCTTCCCTATGCTTTACCAGACCTCTCTGTGCTTTACAATGCTTCCCTATGCTTTACCAGACCTCTCTGTGCTTTACAATGCTTCCCTATGCTTTACTTTTTGCTGTGTTTTTACTGGGGGAAACTTCTATAAGAGTTAACCAGAAAGGATCAATTGCCTTTCACTGTGCATTAGTACACTTTTACTGTGGCAAATTCTTCGAAGGACAAAGTCTGCGAGTGGCTTTGTGATTTAGAATTGGTTTTGCTCTCAAACGCTCCCGTCTGATCCCGTCCCGTGTTCTGTTTTTCTCTCAGTTGCCCTGGTGTTGCCAAACACTGCAAACTTCATCCCTTTCCAGTGCTCTGATATTGAGCAGTCAGGGCAGTTTGTGTGGGAGGTGCCTCCTCTAAATACCCACTGTGACGAGCAGTGGCTCTTCCAGAATGTGAGTAACCCTTTTCAAGAGCTGTCCTGCCGTGATTGTCACCTGCAGGATCACTGGTCTCAGTTTAGAGAGAGAGAGAGAGAGAGAGAGAGAGAGAGAGAGAGAGAGAGAGAGAGAGAGAGAGAGAGAGAGAGAGAGAGAGAACCCCGATTGGCCAGGGATGTGACAGACCCTTTGTGATGTCATCAGGCTTCTTTGAAACCACAATCCTGCAGTATCTTTAAATGATCGATAGGGGGGGAAAAAAAATGTTGACCAATTTAAAAATAGAATCAGCCACACACCAGCGCCCCCTGTGGTCTGTCCGGGCACCTGCGGGCGAGCCTGTAAGCTGCCCAGCGTTGTCCTCTGACACTGTAGCTCTGAGGCTGGCTGCACGGCGAGTCTGCAGCGTGGAAAGAAGCGGGCGGCTGACGGCACGCTCTTCGGAGGACAGCGTGTGTTCGTCTTCGCCCGTCCCGAGTCAGCGCAGGGGTGGTAGCGGTGGGCTGAGCCTAAAAATAACTGGACACTACACAACTGGGGAGAAAATAACAACAACAAAAAAAACTGGAGACGATAATTTAAAAAAAAAGAAGAATCTGTTCAATTAAGTAATTGAAAGCAGAAGACCCTGCGGCTCTCCTGGCCTGGGGTTGACTGTAAGGGAGAGCTGACTCAGGCTTGTTTAAATCGCAGGACACTGTGGCGGGACACTGGGATAAGGACTCCAGCTCCTCCCATCGGGTGAAAGAAGGATCGTTCAGCCATGACACCTGTCTCCCGGAGATCAGACTCAAAAGGGACTGTCTGGATACTGGAGTAAGAGACCTGTCTGTCTGTCCTGCCCTTCCTGTCTGCCTGTCTGTCAACAAGTAAACATGAGTGTTATAATAATCTCCAATTTCATTTCTCAATATCCAAGATCGCTGGCATGCATTATGAAGGGATAGGTGGTTAGAGAAAGGGGGCTTGATACCAGGAGGTTCAAATCCCAGCTCAGCCACTGACTCCTGTGTGTGTGTGTGTGTGTGTGTGTGTGTGTGTGTGTGTGTGTGTGTGTGTGACTCTGAGCGAGTCACTTCACCTCCTTGTGCTCCGTCCTTCGGACGAGACGTAAAACAAACGAGGTCCTATTGGAAGAGACTCTGCAGCAGCAGCAGCAGTTGTTGATGATGCAGAGTTCACCCCCCTAGTCTCTCTAAGTTGCTTTGGATAAAAGCATCTGCTAAATGACTAATTAATAATAATAATGATGATGTTGTGTCTGACTCCTTGCCTTTCTTTTGCAGGTTGTGCATGAGAACATATTCATCAGTAAGTAAACCTTCTTTACTTTAATCTGCCTTCAGAGGGTCACAGCAGGCAGCTCTCGGTCAGAACAGCATGCAATAGAAACTCGCTGTTTTCAGCAGCAGCGTTTCTGACTCTACTTCTGCTCTTGTCTCTTTCTTGTCTAGGATCAGACTCGACCGCCGACATACGCAATAGCGGTGAGTTTTCAATCCCACCTTATAATACCATCTCTGATATTAGAAATCGCTTGATACAGGGGTCATCCGAGGGTCTCCCCTGGTAAAGGCACGGCCGCGTGGTGTGCAGGGGGGAGTCACACAGTCAGGGGAGCGCAGGGGTCCCCGAGGGTCTCCCCTGGTAAAGGCACGGCCGCGTGGTGTGCAGGGGGGAGTCACACAGTCAGGGGAGCGCAGGGGTCCCCGAGGGTCTCCCCTGGTAAAGGCACGGCCGCGTGGTGTGCAGGGGGGAGTCACACAGTCAGGGGAGCGCAGGGGTCCCCGAGGGTCTCCCCTGGTAAAGGCACGGCCGCGTGGTGTGCAGGGGGGAGTCACACAGTCAGGGGAGCGCAGGGGTCCCCGAGGGTCTCCCCTGGTAAAGGCACGGCCGCGTGGTGTGCAGGGGGGAGTCACACAGTCAGGGGAGCGCAGGGGTCCCCGAGGGTCTCCCCTGGTAAAGGCACGGCCGCGTGGTGTGCAGGGGGGAGTCGCACAGTCAGGGGAGCGCAGGGGTCCCCGAGGGTCTCCCCTGGTAAAGGCACGGCTGCGTGGTGTGCAGGGGGGAGTCACACAGTCAGGGGAGCGCAGGGGTCTCCGAGGGTCTCCCCTGGTAAAGGCACAGCTGCATGGTGTGCAAGGGGGAGTCGCACAGTCAGGGGAGCGCAGGGGTCCCCGAGGGTCTCCCCTGGTAAAGGCACAGCCACGTGGTGTGTAAATATTTGAAATAATAATAATAATAAAGTTCTGCTCTTGGTTCCAGAGACTTCTGGAGGAGCGAGGGGAAGAGAAATATCACCCTTCTGCCTCCTCTTCTTCATTGTCCTGCTCTGACGCGACGAGCGAGGAAGGAGAGGAGCCCCAAACTGTGAGTTTCGGTCTCTTCCCAGAATGCACCGGGGCGCGCGGAGTCGCTACGGTAACCCTAACCCTTTAACCCTTCTTCAGAGGCCGCTCTGCAGTGGACGATCAGGGCGTGTCGAGATCAGGAGGTGGAGGGGGGAGTCTCTTTGGTGCCGGTCTCTTTCAAGTGAACCTAACTTATTTTCTTTTGTCCTTTTTCAGTTCCAATCCGTGTGAGGTTTACAAGACGGGCTGGGCTGGGCTGGGCTGGGCTCTCCATCCTGGGCAAAGGCGTCATTAAACTGGGTGAAGGGTTTATTTAGCTTTACAAGTAAAGAGCAAAGGCTTATTTTAGTGCTGGCTTATTTTGTTTCTGTTTTATCTTATTAACAGTTAGAAATCAGGAAACTGAGTTACAATAATCAAGCTGCAATATTATCTGTGTTTATAGGTTTCTTAACTGTGAGACAGGACTGTATTGGGAACACATTTATATATTTCCCCCTGGTGGACAGGATTTATCTCTGAAAAGCAAGCAATCCGTTCTGGTTAACTCTCTTATCAAAGCTCCCCCTAGAGATTAAAATGATAACATTTTAAACTATTATAATAATAATAATAATAATAATAATAATAATAATAATAATAATAATAATAATAATAATTATTATTATTATTTAGGGCTTCTGATTTTTGGTTTTAACCGATAAACACACATAAAAAAACAAAATAGTGAAATCGATCGTCTAGCCGATAAAACAGAAACACACAGAAACACTGGACCTGGTTAATCAATTCACGCTGCCCAGCCCTTTCTCATAAAAAAAAATAAAAATAAAACCTAATACTACAAAAACTTGGGAAAGGGTCACAGTGCAGCTGGGCAGCGTTCCCGCCTCCCCCCCCCCCCCGCCCCCCCCCCCCCCCCCCAGTATCGCCACTGTAGCGTTTGAAATTTGGGCGTTTGCCCGCCCCCCCTACCGAGTGGCAGCACGTTCCCACATTCCTATTGGCCACTCCGCTTAGCGCTTTGAAACGAGGTTGGAATCGCAGGATTCAAAGCTGCGTTCCAGGTAAGAGGAACGGAATTGCAAGCCGCAAAATGGGAGAAACCCCAGAAAATCCTGGGGGGGGGGAGGGGGGGTTGCATAAAACTCGAAAATACCTAACAAAAAAATTAATAAAGACCAAAAAACAGAAGCTCTATATTTATATGTATATATATATATATGATATATGATGTTCTATTCTATGATATTGTGTTATAGCGCCCAGTGGATGGGTACAGGTGTGTAGAATGCCTTCTTCACGCTGCAGTATTGCAGATATAGCAAAGCAGGCTCGATTGAGGCTTTAACTGTGTCACAGGGTCTCCATCTCCGTTCAGGAGCCGGGCTAGAATAGAATCCATTAGTTTCTATATCGAATAAGCACCTGAAATATATAATAGATGTGATATAACTACACAATGGATGCATAGGGGAGCATTGCAAAGCACTGAGAGGTCTGGTAAAGCATAGGGAAGCATTGTAAAGCAGAGAGGTCTGGTAAAGCATAGGGAAGCATTGTAAAGCACAGAGAGGTCTGGTAAAGCATAGGGAAGCATTGTAAAGCACAGAGAGGTCTGGTAAAGCATAGGGAAGCATTGTAAAGCACAGAGAGGTCTGGTAAAGCATAGGGAAGCATTGTAAAGCACAGAGAGGTCTGGTAAAGCATAGGGGAGCATTGTAAAGCAATTAGTGAGTATTTCTTGTCAGCAATCATTTCATGTTTTACAATATTTTGTTTTATAAATGAGAGTGGAGTGCTTGCTTTCATAACTTCAGTCCAGCTCAATAAGACAGAAATGCCCTCGATTCATCAATGAATAAATATCACTGCTTTGAGGAATCCTAGCTGTGCTCCAAAAATCTTGATGCATTATTCTTCTGTAATAGAAACTTTAATCAATTTCAATACAAGCATTAAGAATGTGTTTTATAATGTACTGTGAAGGGAGTCTCCAACATAAGTCTTATATCTCAGACAGCAGTGTGCACACGGATCAGAACACTGCATTGCTTCTGCAGACTTGCTCTGAAATCAAACCGCTGGGACTGAAAATCTGGGGAGATCGTCGTGCAAATTAGCGATTGTCTGATTGATTTTAATAGGGCACCCGTGCAATTCATTTCAAACAGTAAAGAGAAAAGGAACACAGAGCCGCACACGGTAAAACGCAGGAGACTTTTTAGAAGCTGTTTAAGACGCCTGATTAAAGCACAAAGCGGTCTGACATTTTCACACACGAGTGTGTTTCTGTATCCCTGATTACAGAGCGGAGATTGAAAGCCTCCCACCCAGAGGTGTTTGCATGCAGGCGGGTAGATGAAGGAGGTCGATGACGCATCTGGAGGTGCTCCGACATCTCTGCACACGGCTGTCGATTTAGACTATGCTCTTCGATCAGGCGTCGAGCTGTCAGCAACACATCAATCTGAATTCCTTCCATCTCCTTCTTGTAGAGAGAGAAGTATTTTTAACAGTTTGTACCTGTAACGATTTTCCACTTGAGTTATGGGACTCCCTGTGTGATCGGGTTGCGGATGCTCTCCGTGTAGGTAAAGGCGTTTGTGAAACTTGACTGATCAACTACTGTAACTTGACAGTCACATTCAGCGTTTTCAGCAGAGTTATTACATACCAATTGTTCGTCCCACATGTTGAAACGCTTCCCTGGAAAAAACGGCAAATGCTAAAAGCGTGTCATATTTTTAACGTCTACTTTTTCCTTTCTCGTCATCAATGAATTATCAAACAGAGAGCATAAATCAGTGTAAAAAAAAAAAAAAAAAAAAAACGAGAGGCATGTGAAATGTCTCCTCCTTGCGCTGGACAGAGCGAGGTCTTCAGCTCTCTGTTGTTTCCCATCTCTGATGCAGCTGTCGTCTTTTCTCATTAAAGACGTTTTAAAGAAAGCGTGCGGCTCTGTGCAGCGAGCGTTCAATCATTTACCAGGAAGGAAGCAAACTGGACCGGCTGCCGGGTTCCTGGACGCGACAGGCAGCGCGTCAATCAGGCAAACGCCACAGATATTTACACTCATCTCAGAAACTGGATTCTTCACAGGGAGCTACAAATTAAACAGCAATGGGGAAATTTCACTGAAATCCATGATATCTGTGAACAAAAACACAGCCTTAGCTATTGGTTAATGAGTCATTACATGGGCCAGATTCGAAGATATTGGGTAGTTTAACGCTGTCTAAAATGACTCCCAGTGCAGAGCAGTTTGATCCAGTCCTGGTTTCACTAGTTTAATAATCATCAGACACACCTGAGCTTGTTAGCTAGACACACTGGGGGCTGATCAAGCTGGTAGTGAAACCTGGACTGGGTGTGCAAGAGGAGTCTTACTCCCATCCTTGTTCGGTTTCATGCACTCTGTCAAAATCACCTGAACGATTTTAACAGTAGGGTGGTTTGCTCTGTGTAAATGACCAGTGATTGTCCACAAGCTCCTGTCTACTGTATATAGACAATGCTAGGTGCTGGAAGAATGATTAATTGCTGTGTATACATTTATATGGAGTTCGTTTTTTTTATTTTTTATTAACAAATACAATATATGCATATGATAGATACATTTGTACTTGCTCTATAAATATTAAATTCTCCAAATCTAACATTGTGCATTGTCTTTTTTTTTTTTTAATATTGTCTTGTGTCAGTCCCAGCTTTGCGAAGCTGCAGTTCTAGTTAACGCTTGCCCTGAAGTGTCTCGAACGCCTGTTTACTGTCATAGCAGTTACTCGGTTAGTGCGTGAGCACTTGCACAACGTTGCACTGGTATTAGCAGAGCTGCAGTGTGTGTAAGTCTTTGTGCACGGTCTAATCCTGACCCAGCTGGAAAAGAATATAAAAAAAAAAAAAAAAAAAAAAAAAAAAAAAAAAAGCCCCCCTGTTTAAAAAGCCGTCTCCTTGCATGCGCTGGTGCTTGTTGCATTGTCAGAAGCTGGTGTTTCTCTGCAGACGGTTTTGCCTCGCTAAAGACACGGGAGCGCCAGAGTCATTGAATTCGTGAAGTTTATTTTAGTGTTTAATCTGCTGTGGGTCTCTGTGGGTCCAATCGGCGAGGGGGCTGGGTGGAGGTGATGTGGGTCTCTCTCCCAGTCAGCGAGGGGGCTGGGTGGAGGTGATGTGGGTCTCTCTCCCAGTCAGCGAGGGGGCTGGGTGGAGGTGATGTGGGTCTCTCTCCCAGTCAGCGAGGGGGCTGGGTGGAGGTGATGTGGGTCTCTCTCCCAGTCAGCGAGGGGGCTGGGTGGAGGTGATGTGGGTCTCTCTCCCAGTCAGCGAGGGGGCTGGGTGGAGGTGATGTGGGTCTCTCTCCCAGTCAGCGAGGGGGCTGGGTGGAGGTGTCAGCGAGGGGGCTGTGGGTCTCTCTCCCAGTCAGCGAGGGGGCTGGGTGGAGGTGATGTGGGTCTCTCTCCCAGTCAGCGAGGGGGCTGGGTGGAGGTGTGGGTCTCTCTCCCAGTCAGCGAGGGGGCTGTGGGTGATGTGGGTCTCTCTCCCAGTCAGCGAGGGGGCTGGGTGGAGGTGATGTGGGTCTCTCTCCCAGTCAGCGAGGGGGCTGGGTGGAGGTGATGTGGGTCTCTCTCCCAGTCAGCGAGGGGGCTGGGTGGAGGTGATGTGGGTCTCTCTCCCAGTCAGCGAGGGGGCTGGGTGGAGGTGATGTGGGTCTCTCTCCCAGTCAGCGAGGGGGCTGGGTGGAGGTGATGTGGGTCTCTCTCCCGGTCAGCGAGGGGGCTGGGTGGCTGGGTGTCAGAGGGGGCTGGGTGGAGGTGTGTGGTCTCTCTCCCAGTCAGCGAGGGGGCTGGGTGGAGGTGATGTGGGTCTCTCTCCCAGTCAGCGAGGGGGCTGGGTGGAGGTGATGTGGGTCTCTCTCCCGGTCAGCGAGGGGGCTGGGTGGAGGTGATGTGGGTCTCTCTCCCAGTCAGTGAGTGGACTGGGTGGAGGTGATGTAGGACTCCAGCAGGAAGATGGTCTCGTCCACCTGGTTCTCGCTGCAGTCGAGTCTGCAGGGAGACGGAGAAGAAAATCCATCAAGCTGCACCCAGCAAATTAAAATTCACCTCTACAGACCGTTCTGTTAGGATCTGAAAAGCGTTCACAAGTAAAACTGTATCAACCGACAGACAAGGAATAGACACACAGACGGGTACAGACAGATAGACAAGAACGCAGACAGATATGCACACAGACAAACACACTAGTTCACATTTCACTCTGTAGTTGTTGTCTCTCTGAGGCATTGACCACCTCTGCAGACAGACAGACAAGACAGGAAGAGACACAGGCAGGAGTACAGACAGACAGGGTTACAGACAGACAGGGGTCCAGACAGAGAGGCATCTCACTTGTTGACGTCGTGCTTCAGTTTCTGAAGCTGCTGTCTCTCAGGTGCTGTGATCAACTCCTCTATCTCTGCTAGCTGAGCCTCCTCCGCTCCTGTCACCTGCATGGAGGCAATGATGGCTTCGATCCTCTGGGACTTCTCCAGGAGACGCCTGCAGAGATTCAGAGATTCAAATTCAAAACACCAGGGAGTCAGCCACGGGGAGCATCGTGAATCGCTCCCCCCCTCTCACACGTGGACACACTTACTTGTTCTCTTTTGTCTCGTAATGACGTCTCTTAATCAGATTGAACACCGTCTGAAACAGACAGAGAGGACAGCGAGGGTTAGAGAGGAGGGGTACCTTGTAGCAGCGCTGCAGCAGCAGTCTGGCGGAGCGGAGGTGAAGGGAGGGGGGAGGGGGGAGGGGGGTACCTTGTAGCAGCGCTGCAGCAGCATTCTGGCGGTTGCGAGGGGGTTCACAGTGTACAGGTAGAAGGTTCTGGAGGGGGCGTGGTCCGGGGTCTTGGGGATTTCCTGGAGGGGGCAGGAGAGAAAACAGAACCAGCTAAAACACTTTCAAAAGAGCTACTGAGAATATAATGAAGCCCGGAACTCATCTACAGACAGGAGTCCGTTTCACACAGCATGGTGTACAGCATGTCTATCCCTGTGATGCTGCGCAGGACAGACGCACACACAGGGGTGCAGTACCTGTAATGAGACCAGGCTCTCAGACAGCAGGGTGTACAGCATGTCTATCCCTGTGATGCTGCGCAGGACAGACGCACACACAGGGGTGCAGTACCTGTAATGAGACCAGGCTCTCAGACAGCAGGGTGTACAGCATGTCTATCCCTGTGATGCTGCGCAGGACAGACGCACACACAGGGGTGCAGTACCTGTAATGAGACCAGGCTCTCAGACAGCAGGGTGTACAGCATGTCTATCCCTGTGATGCTGCGCAGGACAGACGCACACACAGGGGTGCAGTACCTGTAATGAGACCAGGCTCTCAGACAGCAGGGTGTACAGCATGTCTTTCGCCTCCTTCGCTGGGATCATGGCGAAATCCTCAACCTGCTTCTGCTCCAAGTGCCTCTTCCTCAGGAGCAGCCGAAAGATTCGAGCCGAGCGGGAGCCAAACCTGAGAGAGGAGAGAGCGGGATAAAAAGAGGGAAGAGGGGGATAGAGGGACAGGAGAGGAGGAGAGGGGGATAGAGGGGGGAGAGTAGAGGAGATGGGGATAAAGAGGGGGAGGAGAGGGAGGGGGTAAAGAGGGAGAGGAGGATAAAGAGAGGGACAGGAAAGAAAGGGAAACGGAGAGAGGGGGAAAAGGAGAGGTGGAGAGTACAGGGGTAAGAGGGAGAGGGGATGAAGAGAGAGAAAGAGGTGGCAGTTTTTTTTAACCATATTTTGGCCGATCCTATTGAAAAGGCGACAGCAAGGCGCGCACGCCCCGTCCTTGCTCGATTGCAGTTCTGTAAAGGGATCCTGCTCTTACCTCTCCTGCACCACCGACTCCAGCGCTGCCTTGGCCAGACAGGCGAGGGCCTTGTGCAGATCTGAGAGGCTGGCTAAGGAACCGAGCGGCACCACACTGACTGAGCTCCCCCAAAACCACCGCACCCCCACCCCCTGGGTTCTGAACCGGGTCCGATCGGCCATTCAACACCCACACGCACCCCTAGGGTGCACCCGTTGCACAGCGGTTTGATCCATTCCTGGTTTTACATTGAGTTTAATGAGACACGCCTGAGCTTGTTGCCTAGAAACACTGGGGCTGATCAAGCTGGTAGTAAAATCTGGACTGGGCGACACTGCTGTGCAACACTGTGTTTGTGTCGCTCCGATTTCATTACTGTGTCCAGGGAAACAACGCTGCAGGATACTGATGACGAACACGCCTCCCCCGCTGTCTCCAGACTTCCCGACAAACTCCATCTGGGAGAGACAAAGCACAGAACAGCACAGTCAGCGAGGGGGGGGGGCACCCCAGAAACAAACCAACGGGGCGTCCCACCCAGCACGCTGGAGAGCGAGAGAGCGTCTTTCTGCATCTCAGTGCGTGCCAGTGCGTGTGCGTGTCAGTGTGTGTGTGTGTATCAGCGTTTCTGATTTACAAACACGTTCAAAAATCGCTGGCTGCTGAAAACAGCGAGTCAGCGAAGGGTCTCATGGTCTCTGCAGCGAGCGCTTGAGCGAGGCACTGTCAACAGGGCCTGAAAGTGGACTATCGAGCAGCGTGCAGCCAGCCCGCTGGCGGGTCTCACCGGGTCATCGGCCAGCAGGGACAGGTACTGATCCAAAACCGGCTTGGAGATGTTGTAGCCGGCTGGCAATGCGCGGAAAATCTGAAACACAAAACGCACAGGATTACAGCCAATCACAATCAGATATACAGGAATACACCCAATCACAATCACATAGACAGGAATACACCCAATCACAATCAGATAGACAGGAATACACCCAATCACAATCACATAGACAGGAATACACCCAATCACAATCAGATAGACAGGAATACACCCAATCACAATCACATAGACAGGAATACACCCAATCACAATCAGACAGGAGTACACCCAATCACAATCAGATAGACAGGATTACACCCAATCACAATCAGATAGACAGGATTACACCCAATCACAATCAGATAGACAGGATTACACCCAATCACAATCAGATAGACAGGATTACACCCAATCAGATAGACAGGATTACACCCAATCAGGATTGTTACACAGACTCACACACGATTGGAGACAATTATACACAATCGCAGACAGTGGGCTCCTTCACAGTGTCATTTGCAATATTGTGTTGATACTCCTTGTGCTGACTGTGTGTTTGAAGCATGTAGTATGTGCGTGAGTAGCTTGTGCATGAAATATGTTGCGTGTGTGTAGCATGTAGCTTGTCTCACCTCAGTAGAGGACAGTGTGTCTCACCTCGTTGGATGACAGTGGTTGTGTGTGTGTGTGTCTCACCTCGTTGGATGACAGTGGCTGTGTGTGTGTGTGTGCTGTGTCTCACCTCGTTGGATGACAGTGTGTGTGTGTGTGTGCGCGTGTCTCACCTCGTTGGATGACAGTGGCTGTGTGTGTGTGTGTGCGTGTGTCTCACCTCGTTGGATGACAGTGGCTGTGTGTGTGTGTGTGCGCGTGTCTCACCTCGTTGGATGACAGTGGCTGTGTGTGTGTGTGTGTGTGTGTGTGTCTCACCTCGTTGGATGACAGTGGCTGTGTGTGTGTGTGTGTGCGTGTCTCACCTCGTTGGATGACAGTGGCTGCGTGTGTGTGTGTGTGTGTGTCTCACCTCGTTGACACACACAGTTGGCCGCAACAGAGTGGTGGTGTGTGTGTTGTGTGAACCCTGTTGGCGTGTCACACGACACACACACTGTGTGTGTGCACAGTGGTGCGAGTGTCTCACCTCGTTGGATGACAGTGGCTGACACACACGTGGTGTGTGGTGCCTCGTGGTCTCACCTCTGTTGGAGTGTGACACAAACACAACACAGCGCACACAGAGTGGAGCAACCTGGTGTGTGGCACCTCGTTGGATGACAGTGGCTGCGTGTGTGTGTGTGCGCGTGTCTCACCTCGTTGGATGACAGTGGCTGTGTGTGTGTGTGTGTGCGTGTGTCTCACCTCGTTGGATGACAGTGGCTGCGTGTGTGCTGCTCTGGGCGTGGTGGTCACTTCGCTCATCCTCAGCATGGTGCGCACGATCTCGCTGCTCGTCTGCACCGGGGACACAAGCACAGGGCTCAGCGAGATCCTTCCTGCTCGTGAGCGTGCGAGTCGAGAGAAACGCTCCCCAACCCTCGGTCCTGCAACGTCTGAACCTTCTCCCCCACTCCCTGAACCTCTTCACTCTGCCATACACTTCACTCCACCCAACCTTCCCTTTATCACTTCACCCGACTCCTCTCTGTCCCTCTTCACTCTCTGTCCCCCTTCACCCTCTCTCCACCCTCCCCTCTATCACCTCACCCTCTCCCCTCCCTCCCCTCTATCACCTCTCCATCTCCCCTCCTCTCACCACCCTCCCCTCTATCACCTCACCCTCTCCCCTCCCTCCCCTCTATCACCTCTC
>NW_024473043.1:0-10146 GCF_017654505.1 Polyodon spathula | reverse complement strand
TCCTGTCAGGATCTCACAAGGGCTGTTAATCGTTTTAGATCAAAAAAGGATATCCAAATATTAAACTTTTACAATGTTCAGAGATAGTACAGAAATAGAAATAGCAGCTCTGTCCCTCTCCCTGCCCAGTTCGTGTCATCAACTGGAATTGAAAGATTAAGAGGGTTCGTAAAGCATAGGGAAGCATTGCAAACACAGAGAGGTCTGGTAAAGCATAGGGAAGCATTGTAAAGCACAGAGAGGTCTGGTAAAGCATAGGGAAGCATTGTAAAGCACAGAGAGGTCTGGTAAAGCATAGGGAAGCATTGTAAAGCACAGAGAGGTCTGGTAAAGCATAGGGAAGCATTGTAAAGCACAGAGAGGTCTGGTAAAGCATAGGGAAGCATTGTAAAGCACAGAGAGGTATGGTAAAGCATAGGGAAGCATTGTAAAGCACAGAGAGGTCTGGTAAAGCATAGGGAAGCATTGTAAAGCACAGAGAGGTCTGGTAAAGCATAGGGAAGCATTGTAAAGCACAGAGAGGTATGGTAAAGCATAGGGAAGCATTGTAAATCACAGAGAGGTCTGGTAAAGCATAGGGAAGCATTGTAAAGCACAGAGAGGTCTGGTAAAGCATAGGGAAGCATTGTTAAGCACAGAGAGGTGTGGTAAAGCATAGGGAAGCATTGTAAAGCACAGAGAGGTCTGGTAAAGCATAGGGAAGCATTGTAAAGCACAGAGAGGTCTGGTAAAGCATAGGGAAGCATTGTAAAGCACAGAGAGGTCTGGTAAAGCATAGGGAAGCATTGTAAAGCACAGAGA
Source organism: Polyodon spathula (assembly GCF_017654505.1). Lineage (NCBI taxonomy): Eukaryota > Metazoa > Chordata > Actinopteri > Acipenseriformes > Polyodontidae > Polyodon > Polyodon spathula. The sequence continues at coordinate 9,345 of NW_024473043.1, read as the reverse complement.
GGTCTGGTAAAGCATATGGAAGCATTGTAAAGAATAACAAAGTGTGGTGAAGCATATTACAAGGTAAACTGTGATAAATGCAAAGTTGGTAACGCATTGATAAACGGCGCCATGGTAAACTTGTGGAAATGTTAAGGGTTTAGGCACGGCACACGCGTATATACCCGTGTCCTCCTGAGAGCCGGGTGAGGGAGCGCGCTGCACTGGGAACGGGGTTCGCTGGCATGAGCGCGGTTTGTTATTATCGTTTTTGCAGATGATCTCTTCTCCAGGTGCGTCCCTCGTTGCTCTTCTGTGAATTGCCAAGATCAAAAAAGAAACACGCGGGACGCAAACGTGGGAAAAAAAAAAAACGATTCACAAATTAGTCGTTTAAAAATATAAACGCGAACGACTTCTCAGGACAATCAATAGGCCCTCCTACAGTAACGTATGTAATCCACTAATATAGACCGGACCAAATATTTAAAGTGTGGAAAGTAATCGATTTGCCTTGTTTCTAGTGCCACTCGGACTGCACGCTGCCAATACCTGCCCAGCCAGCCTGTCATAACATTACTTATTTCACACACAAACGGCCCTGTTTTTTTTTTTTTATACAAGCGAACTATTCACCTACCAAGCCCCCCCCCCCCCCCCCCCCCCCCCCCCCCTCTGAATTTGGCAAAGGAAACGACCCCCCTTAAATAAAAACTCACACACACACACACACACACACACACTCTCGACCTCGGAACAAAGCCCAGATATATTTGCACGACACGCAGCACTTGAGCGCGACAGAGAGGACCCAGGAACGCTCCCGCTGCGCCGTGCGCTTCGAATCCAATTCGCTTCCACAGCCAGCACGGCGAGGGACCCCAGCGGCACCGAAACGAACTCACCTTCCAACAGGACGAAGACTTTCAAGACGAACAGGCATCTGCGCAGCTCCATAAAGACCTCTTCTTCTTCTTCTTCTTCTTCTTCTTCTTCTTCTTCTTCTTCTTCTTCTTCTTCTTCTTCTTCTTCTTCTTCTTCTTCTTCTTCTTCTTCTTCTTCTTCTTCTTCTTCTTCTTCTTCTTCTTCTTCTTCTTCTTCTTCTTCTTCTTCTTCTTCTTCTTCTTCTTCTTCTTCTTCTTCTTCTTCTTCTTCTTCTTCTTCTTCTTCTTCTTCTTCTTCTGGCGTTGCTGGTTAAACTCAAAGAGCGCGACGTGGAAGCAATAACGTGAAACTAAAACCGTCCACTAACAAACTCACCAGGGTACAACACAGGACAAGCGCCCCCGACAAAAGCAAGCAGATTTCCACAGCGAGTTTATAAGCGCTGCTAGCGGGGGTGGGGTGGAATTATAACTCCGCTGGGTAGTCGGGTCGTCATACGATCTATTAAACGCAATATGGATGCAGAAAAAAAAAAATGTACACGGTTACTTTACCACAAGATACCGCAGTAGGCAGCGTATATAATTCATACACGCGGCACTGTGGTTTATTTAACAATCGAGTCTATTGTCTTTCTTATAAACTCACGTAACTAATAATTTTGTAAACTTGTATTTATTTATTTGTTGGTTTGTTTGCTGCGGCTTTTTCATTCATTATTTCTTTACTGTATTTAAATGCCAAGTTGTCAATATCCAAACTGTTGTTTTGCGGTTAGCTTCGTTCTAGTTGCCTGTATTGCGCTGTGTCGAGCCTCGCCACGGTATCTCTCTACATTTTAAAAAAGGGACTTCACAAGGTTCCAGCTCCGTCACTATCTTCCTGATATATACATTAATGTCATTAATATATTTATTTCGTTCTCTGCAGTATCCGTTCTGTGATCCGCAGTCTCGCTGGTCAGCGCTCTGATTCGCTTTCCCTCGCTCCACAAGATTCTCCCAAACCGCATGTCTCTGCTTCTCGTTTCATTTCGACTTTTTTTTTTTTTCTGGGAGGGAAGACTGTTATAATCCGCCCAAAACCAAAAGAATTTAGCAAGAGAGAGATAGAGAGAGAGAGTGTATTGCTTTGGGATCCCCCCTGGTAAAAGCACAGCACAGTGTAGTGAAGCACAGAGAAGATAATGAACCAGCCCCCTTCTCAAAGTGTACTGCTTTGGGATCCCCCTGTGGTAAAAGCACAGCACAGTGTAGTGAAGCACAGAGAAGATAATGAACCAGCCCCCTTCTCAAAGTGCACTGCTTTGGGACCCCCCCCCCCCCCACCAGTTCTAACCAGCACCATTTTGGTCGTACTGATGCACAGAGCAAGACTGACGAACCTGCGGGGGGGGGGACCATTTCATTCGTGCCCATCACTTCGAAACTCTTTATAGGGGGGGGGGGACCATGTTCATCGTCGTGTCACATCACTCGTGTCTCTTCTCGTCTTTGTGTCAGGGGGACTCGAGTTTCACGTGGCTGAACCAGCCCCCTTCTCAAAGTGCACTGCTTTGGGATCCCCCTGGTAAAAGCACAGCACAGTGTAGTGAAGCACAGAGAAGATAATGAACCAGCCCCCTTCTCAAAGTGTACTGCTTTGGGATCCCCCCCTGGTAAAAGCACAGCACAGTGTAGTGAAGCACAGAGAAGATAATGAACCAGCCCCCTTCTCAAAGTGTACTGCTTTGGGAGATAATGAACCAGCCCCCTTCTCAAAGTGTACTGCTTTATCCCAAATACACATTATAACCACCGGTAAGAGAGCAGCACTGCAGGCAAATTTAAACGATAAATGACGAGAATGCAGTGAGGGAAGAGAATCTGGAATAATTGAGAATTCCAGGAATTGCAGAAAGGATTGAAAAATCACTCGAGAAGCATAAAAAAAGCACACAACGAATTTATTATTGCATTATATTCGCTTTCTTAAACGTAACACACAGGTCCCAGAGAAACAGCATCGCTGCTTCAACACACACACACACATATATACTATAAATAAATGCATTAAATAATTGTCATCAAACCCGTTTAATATCAAGGGAAAGCGACTCTTGCATTAAGCGTTTTTCTACAGAACAGTTTTTTTACGATCCAGCGCACCGCGCGTTGTGCGCAGAAGAGAGCCGATCTGCACTACTCTGTTCCTCTGGTCCTGGTATTATCCCACCTGCTTGCAGAGGCGACTGTTCAACGAGAGGGACAAGCGGAGGGGGAAGTTATTTTTTCAATAACAACAAAAAAAAAACACCCCCATGTCGTTTTAACCATACGGTTCATCTGTCAGGCTGTGGGATAAAGGGATGCCGGTGTAGTGTTATTATCGGATACGCGGTAAAGCAAGAGAGAAGGGAAGCGTCCGTTCAAATCTGCTACGTTATGCGTTTTTTTCCCCCCCTTTCTTATATATAATTAGTGGTGTTGCAATAATAATAATAATAATTATTATTATTATTATTATTATTATTATTATTATTATTATTATTATTATTAATGGTAAATATACCTGTGTTTAAGAATCGGTCTCTCAGCGCTATCTGGCACGAATCAACTCCTGGTCAAAAATAATCTGTGAGAAATGTCTCTGTGTTTAACCCTGGCTGAAGGATATTGAACCTTTTAAGGCTTTAATATTACAGATCGGGGAGCAATACGAGTCCCGGCTTGAATTCTATGTGGATGCTTTGACACTTTCTCACCAGCAGGTGGCAGCGTTACACAAGGGAAAAACTTTTCATGTTTTTTTTTTTGATTTTTAGGTTTAGATTTTGTTTGACAGTTTTGATGATGAAGCGTTTTCGTCCTGTTTGAAAGCTTGGTCTCTCTTGTTTGCCGTTGATATTTTATCACGTTATTTCTTGTCGTCTGCTCTTACCCTTAGGGCGACACTGCTGTGCAATGGGAGTCTTATTCCCGTCCTTGGAGCATGGGAAAACTAAAAATACAGCGGTAAACTTTTCTAAGGGTATTGATTTCATTCTCGTAAATGTTCCCTGTTTCCCTGTGCATTGTGCAGAATTCCAGCAGGGGGCACTGATCCGGTCCAGCGCGGCTCACCCAGGTTCACCTCGCTGCAGTTCGAGTGCCTCTCCTCTCCCACAATGCACTTGTAGACGTCTCCCTTTCTGTTATTGGCCGGCCCGTCCCATGGGGCACCAACCAGCATCCTGCATCACAAACAAACACAGCTGATTGGCTAGGACTGAGATTGCATCACAATGGGAGTTTTATTCCTGCCCCTGCAGCCCCAAGCCACGCCCACCTTGGAGATCAGACCAGCACTGGGACAGTGGACCAGGCTGCCCAAGGGGTTCCCATCTTAGCTGCAGCACTGCCAGCTAAGCCTGCATTTCAAACAGCTTCACACCAGGCTCTCCTCCACCCTCCCTTTGCACAGGCTGCTGCAGGGGGAGCTGGGGGTCTCTGGCCGGTCCCTGGCCCCTCTCTGTCGGTGGAGGGGGGAGGATCGAAAGGAGCCAGTCCCCAGCGAGGGGGTGTCGGGCTCAGGTCTGGCTTGGCGGACCTCCCTGTGGAGGTGGAGGGTGAAGAGCCCGTAGAACAGAGGGTTCAGAGAGGAGTTGAGGAGTCCGAACAGGAAGAGGATGTGCGACAGCGAGGGCGGTACCTGCTCACGGGTCAGCATCTCTGGGCAGAACCAGTACCACAGCCCCTGCAGGTAGTAAGGGGTCCAGCACAGGATGAAGGAGAGCACCAGCACCAGGGACAGCTTCAAGGTGCGCAGGCGGGCTCTGGGGATGTTGTCACTGGTTTGCCGCAGCTGAACTTCCCTTGAGGAGACTGGAGAGGGGAGGGGAGAGACAGGGAGGAGGGGGAGAGACAGTTAATATCTCGAAGTGCTCAAAGAGGGGGGGGGGGTTTCTGTGCTGAAATAACTGCTCACCGCTGCCCCCCCTCCTCCTCATCTTCCTCCCGGAGATCTCGTGCAGGATGCGTGAGTAGCACAGCACCATGGTGAACAGTGGCAGCAGGAAGAGGCAGGCGAAGGTGAGCATGTTGTACAGCGTCTCCTGCCAGTGCTGTCGGAAACTCCCCAGCGTGGAGCACTGCACGAAGGGGACGGGCCGGGAGCGACTCACCGTGTGGAACAGGAAGAGCTGTAAGCACAGAGAGAGAGAGAGAGAGAGAGAGAGAGAGAGAGAGAGAGAGAGAGAGAGGTGATCAGAGAGTCAGAGAGGCAATCAGAGACAGAGAGAGACAATCAGAGAGGTGATCAGAGATACAAAGAGGCGATCAGAGAGACAGAGAGGCAATCAGAGACACAGAGAGACAATCAGAGACACAGAGAGGCAGTCAGAGACACAGAGAGACAATCAGAGAGAAAGACCCACAGAGAAATAAAAGACACACGCACACACGCAGTCACATAGAGAAACTTGGTTATGCAGTACAAAAGAGGAGAGGCTGTGCAGTTTGTGTGAAGTACTGCTCTTTGAACCAATACGTCATGTTTGTTCTGCTCCCCCTGGGGAGGGGGGGAGGAGTGGGGGAGGGGGGTGAGGAACCCGATTCTGGGACACCCCCCCCCCGATCTGGGGGGACATGGGGTACACCGGACTCCCCTAGTGGACTAGGGGGTGGGGGGGTACCTGTGGCAGTGCCAGGGTGACGCTCAGAGCCCAGGCCCCGCTCAGCAGAAGCTTGTTCCTCTTCTTGGCGTCTCCAATGGCCAGCGGGTTCAAGATGGCGGCCTGACGGTCGACTGAGATCACCACGGTAACAAAGGCAGAGGAGTACATGGCAACGAGCTTGAGAAACATGAGGAGGCGACAGGAGAGATCGCCCGCGTACCACTGCACCTGGGAAGAGGGGCGGAGATCAATCATTCAGCAGCTTTCACTCCACTCTGTGAAGCTAGGGTAGGATGTTTGGACAGAGCTGTACGTTCTCTCCCCCCGTCTCCCCTCTCCTACTCTCTCCCTCCCTTCTCCTCTCCTCCACTCTCCTCTCCCACACCCTCTCCTAGCCTGCTCTCTCCTCCCTCCTCTCCCCTGTCTCTCCTCCCTCCTGTCTCTCCCCCCTCTCCTTCTCTCTCCCCAACCCTATACTCTCCCCCACCCTCTCCTCCTCTCTTCTCCACCCTCTCCCCTTACCCCACCCTCTCCTCTCCCTCTCGTTCTCCAAGAGAGGGGGAATGGGGTGGGAGAGGAGGGAGACCAAGAGGGAGAGGGGAGAGAGGAGGGGAGGGGAGAAGGGGAGGTGGGACCGTCGGAGAGGGGGGGAAGGGGAGGGAGAGGGGGGGGTGTCCCCCTACAAGTGGGCATCCGGGGACAGTGATGTCTGCCGCAGCTCCCCGTAGTGCTACTGTGTCACTCGAGCAGGTCGGCGATGGCCAGGTTCATGATGAGCAGCTTGATGTTGGAGCGCCTGCGCCCCCTGCGGGACAGAGTCCAGAGCACAGCCGCGTTGGAGCAGGCGGAGACGAGGAAGAGGAGCAATGTCACGGACACTCGCACCTTGGCAGCCGTGGAGAAGCTGGGCATGGCAAAGGACCCCTCCCCCTCCTCTTCCTGGCCCCTCCCTGGACCCCCGCATCCACTGCTTGCGTTAGCCCCCTGGGAGCCACACCTCCAGGAGTCCATCGGGGGCCACAGTGAAGTAGGAGTGGGGGTGAGGGTCATGCTGGGCGGAGCTGGGGCGTTACGAATCCTCAGAGCTGTAGGTCACGTCCACCGGAGCGGGGTCTCCAGTTGACGAGGGCGGAAAAGCTGGAGGAATCTTTCCTGTCCAGATCGAGGCTCATCTGCAGTAACTCCAGGACTGACTCCTGGTAATTTAGCAGTAACGCTGTTGTAGTTACAGACTTCCGCCAGCAGAGTGCGATAGCGCCTGTATCACACAGCGCTGGATATCGGGGTACACTCGCTTGGATTAGCCTTTACAAAAGAGACACACCACGCTGAGGGCTGGGGGGGCAGGGGGGTGCAGTAACTTATACACCGCTGCGTGGCGCTGTAACCTTCACATAAGTTTTTCGTTTAGTTATTAAAATTATTATAATTATTATTATTATTATTATTAAAATCAGATAAGTGTTTAAAATGATCTCCACCAGCAATCAGTCTGTATTTATATAAACACTATTAGCCAGCATAGTACTCAAGCTGCTTTCAGGGTAGCAGTAAGATGACGTGTGTGCAAACTGTCCCATCTAACTGGACCAGGTCACAAGTGAAACAGCGTCATCAGTGCCATCCCCATCTAACAGATAACAGAATAACGAACCCTTGTCTGTAAATATCGTATTATTATTTATTATTATTATTATTATTATTATTATTATTATTATTATTATTATTATTATTATTATTATTGATAATAATAATTTATTAGGTATACGTGCTTGAATGCATTTGTTTGTCTAGTTTCACAGCTCTGATGTTGCTTTGAATTATCCTCGATTATTGTAAGGCTAACTACGATTACTAACAACAGGAGAAGTATAATTGTAATAATAATGCATGGATCCGCTTACCACCTTCCTTCTGCGTGCAACGGGACAATGGTGGCATGGATCCGCACTTACCTGCAAGAGTTCCTTCTGCGTGCAAGACGGAGAGGTAGTTCCACTCTCACCCGCAGAGAGGAGAGGAGTAGAGAGCTTGAGGAGAAGTAGAAGTCCTCTCTCTCTCTCTCTCTCTCTCTCTCTCTCTCTCTCTCACAAGGTCAATTTAAAGTGTTTAATGTCTCAATTTTTAAATTCTAAAGGTGATGCAGTATTTTCGGGCAGAGCCCTACACCGCATGCAGTATACCGAGCTACCAGAAGATGGCGCCAAACACTAAAAATTTCACTGGTCGAACCAAGCACTTCTTTGTGTGTTTGCGTCACTGGTACGTCAGGCGTTATCGTGTGAAATGCATTTTTTGCATAATTAATGGCTTGCAAAAAATATAGTTATTGGTAAAAGTACCGCTGTTTGACGAGAGGAAAACACCCACTTTCCTCACTTATCACAATGTATCAACGTTTGCACGGTCCCTTTCTCAGTGGAAACTGCTGTGTCGCTTCTTTATCTGGAGTTTATAAGAACATGAGATCACTGAGACGGGAAATCACAGTACTGAAATAAAAAACGAGAAGCAACCGTCTTTTGGTTACGTTTTTAATGTTAAATACAACAATAATCAACGTTGACGCGCATGAAGAACACAGACTGGCGCCCTGCAGGGATGGAAGAAAGACTTCATTTTTTGGCTCAAGCTCTTTTGTTCGTAAATTCAAGAGTTATTGACTCACCCCCACCCTGAAGGCACACAGCCAACGCGTTTAACGTGGATCTTCAATCTGTAACGAAGGGGGTGGAGCTGCTCAAGGGCTGCTCCTCGCTTAGGACTCTTATCACCGCCCTTATCAGTGAAAGGGTTTATAGAAATATTTACTGCTGGAGCAATATTGACCTAAAAGAGAGATCGCAGATTGATACAGACCAATTTATATATCAGACAGATTGATACAGAAACAGACAGATCGATCGATCCAGATAGATTGATACATAGGCAGACTGACAGACATGGATATATAGACAAGGAAGGGGATGAGAGCTCGTACAGCAGGTATTTCATGTTAGATTTCCCAATGTTACATGTGTTGACTCTGTAGTGATGCAAACATTTGAGGTATACATCTCGTTTACAAAGGGGTCCTGGCAAGAGAAGGCGACAAGAAATGACAAAAATCAAAACAGCAAAGAAAAAAAAAAAAGTTCAAACAGAAAACAAGTCAAATAAATATAAAAAAAATACAGGTTATACAAAATAAAATCATTAAAAACACACACACACACACACACACACAATTCCACTGTGCTGTACATGATCCCAGTCATGCAGTCCTTAACAGGACTTGCAACCCTGCTCAGTTTGAACTGAAATATTTATTTCTGAGTGATTTTAAAAAAGGTGAAGAGGCTGCTTGGATTATAATCAGCTCCTAATTCATTTATTTCCCTCCTGTTATCAGCAATATGAACAGCTGACCAATTCCCAGATCTTTCATGGTATTATTAGTCATTCAGCAGACGCTTTTATCCAAAGTCACTTGCAGAGACTAGGAGGGTGAACTCTGCATCATCAACAACTGCTGCTGCTGCTGCAGAGTCTCTTCCAACAGGACCTCGTTTGTTTTATGTCTCGTCCGAAGGATGGAGCGCAAGCCGACCTAATCTAGTATTTGCTTTACATTCTTTCATCTGTAGTATTTTTACTGCAGTTTGAGGCACTTCTGCTGCTTGTTCTTGAGGTTTAAGAAAGGTTCTCCCGCATCAATTTGCACGCTGTAAATCAGTTCCTTCTGCTAACGTCCAGCGGGAATACCACAAACTTCACATGATACGGGAAACAAAAAACACAAGGAAGGTAACAGACATAACACTGAACTCAAATTCGCAAGTCCTGCACCCTGTCCTGGGTTTCAGAAT
>NW_024473042.1:20000-50000 GCF_017654505.1 Polyodon spathula | reverse complement strand
TACCCTGCCTGCTCCCTCACCCCCCTAAGAGAAAGGGTGCTCCCTCCAGTCCAGGACAGGCTTGAGGCAAGGAGACTGAACTGCTCCCTCCTACATATAGATATATGCAGGTATTCATCTCCACATACATTCATGCACATTTAATACTACGTGACTTCTACCGGAATGGCCCGGTAAGTGATGACCTCGTGTAACGAAAGACGGTCAGGTTCTGAGTCGTTGTCGGAGCCTGGAAGTGCTACCTGCCTTTCTCCAGCAGGGGCCGCTGCAGAGTCCTCTCCTCCCTCGTCCTTCCAGCCTCCCACCTCCAGGGGGAGCTCTACCACGGAGACACGGTCAGCAAGCTGGCCTCCTCCTCCCTTCTCCCGAGTGGCTGTGGCCTTGCCCAGGACCCCTCTCAGCTGTGCCCAGAAGAAAGCCTGTCTCTTGGGCTCCGATGGCCACTCCAGGTAGGTCTTGGTGCTAAGCATCTTCTTCAGCTTGCAGTACTTGCTGGGCAGCGTCTCGGGGTCGATGGTCTCCTTGACGACCAGGACGACGTCGTTGAAGGACTTGCCGATGGCGCGCTGGTGGGCGAAGTAGAGTTCGTAATTACACCACTCACTGTTCACGAAGTTCCGGGACAGCACGAAAATCACCTGGGGAAACGGACAAGGCAGGAAAACCGGGGTTACAGGAGGGGAACGCAACGACAAGTAGCAGACCCCCCACCCCACCCCTTTCAATATACAAAGCGCTCATTTTTGTACTGCATCACTGCGTTGAGTAACGATGTTAGTGGCTTTGTGTGTTTACTGAGAACTGCCTGGAAATTAACCATTTAAACTTCGCCATTCCTGTTGTCTTGTGTTCCCCCCCCTGTCTTGTGTCGTACACACAATCATTCCCACTGCCGAACAAAAGGACTTGTGTGGGTGGGTAACTGCCCCAGTGTTTATTGAGTTTCCACTCTGCCGTAGCACTTTTATATAAATACTTGCTACACAAACAGCCCCCTATTCACCTAGACCCCGATAGATAGAGTCTAAAGAATGTCACTACCAAGTTTCATGATAGTTGGTAGGCGGTTCTCTGCTTGCATGCTGCAGTAGCGTACAGCGCTGTACTTGCATGTGATTCACTGTAGCGAGGGCTGCTGGCCTTCATTCCCCCTTTAAGAATTCAACTGATCCCTGTCAAGCCTTTCGTGTCTCTCAGACTTATTAAAAGCCCATTTCACTGTTTAACAGAAAAATCTAATTCTAGGCGTTTCTCTGCTGTGTGATCGAGAGACACGAATGGCTTGACGGATATCAGTCGAGTTCTTGAAAGGAGAGGAGTGAGCGTCAGAAGCCGTCCCTGCATCCCCATTGGCAGGGGATTGCCAGAGGGAGACGCACAAGCCCCCTTGACGCTCTCTGACCTTGCGGCTGTCCTCGATGTTCTCGATGATGTTGTCGATGATCCACCTGCCCGGCAGGAAGTCCCTCTCATGGATGCAGAGCCGGTACGGGGGGTCGCAGTTCTCCAAGCAGGGCAGCAGGTGATCCCGGACCCACTCCGCGTCCGAGTGGCTGTACGAGATGAAGGCGTGGTAGGTGTACGCCCGCCCGGCTTCCCCATGCTCCTTCCTGGCGCGGAACTGAGCCCTGAGGATCAAGAACATGGCCTTCAGGTACCAGGGCACGTTGAAGACGTGGCACAGCACCACCAGGAGGAAGGCCGCAGCAGCCGTGGTCAACACGGAGATCACGATCACGAGCCGGACATCGCAGGCCAGCCGGCCCGGGAGGAACTTGGCTACAGTGATCTCCAGCAGGGGCTCCGGGTGGTAGCATTTGTAGTTGCCTGGCCAGTCCAAGATGTTGAGTCGGCCTTTGCCCAGGGTGTCTTGGATGAAGGCGTGCAGGTCGCAGGTGCAGTGGTAAGGGTTGTTGCCCGCCGTCAGGTTGACCAGCAGCGGCATGCTGCTGAAAGAGCCCACCCCAATCAGCCCGAAGGAGTTCCCGTCGACGGCCAGGCTGAGGAGGTTGGGGCTCTCCCAGCCGGAAGGGATGAACTTGATCTTGTTTCCGCTGAGGAGAAGCACCTGGAGCTGGGTGGCTTGGCGGAAGTAATCCATGTCCAGGAGGTCCAGGTTGGAGTAGGACATGTCCAGGTAGAGCAGCGAGGTGGGGAGGCAGCCGAAGGTGCCCACATCGACCTCGTTGTGGTGCATCACCAGTTTGGTGACGTTCTGTTTCCAAACGCAGCTCTCCCCGGTGGACCCCAGCTTGTTGTGACTGACGTCCAGCTCCCGGAGCGCGGCCCACTCCGCGGTCAAAGCGGACAGCACTCGCAGACTGGCCAGCTCGTTGGCGTTGGCGTTCAAGACCCTCAGCTTGGGCATGGAGCCCGTGTAGTCGCAGCGCTGGTTGTAGAGAGCTTCGTCCGTCAAGCGGTTGCCGGCGATGGTCACCGTCTCCGCGTTCCTCATCTCCTCCCATGAGTCGCAGGGCACGTAGTTGAAGTTCACGTTCCTGATGGTCAGCCTGGTCACTTTGCTCAGCCAGGTGAACCTCCAGTCGAAACGCAGGATGTCCGGGTTGCTGATGTCCTGCAGGAGCAGGTTGTCAAGAACAAGGTCTGTGACGCCGGACTCCACACCATCGTTGGCGAAATCGGGCGAGCGGGCGAAATCAATCGCTACCAAGCCCAAGTCTTTCACCGTGGACCCTTGCATGTTCAGGAGGGCCATCCTGAGGAGGTTCTCATTGAATTTCCCCCGGAAGAAGACCAGCTGTCTGGCTTCGATGTCCCGTAGCCCTCTGAAAAGGTCTTGGGACCTGGTGTAATATTTAAACTCGAACAGGTTCCGAAATCGGAGGACGGTGAAGGATTTGCCGGCTAGATCTTTCAGCATCAAGGGCAGGAGTTCCGGATTCTGATCTAGGGCCACATCGAACCACATCTGGTCTGTCTGGAGGACAGACAGAGTCCCCGGGTCGTAGCCCTGCAGGCTGGAGGCCGACTTGATGGCGAACTTCTTCAGTGGGGTCAGTCGCAAGGGAAGGAAATCGTCTTTGCTCAAGTTCAGGAGGAGGGGGCCACCCATGGACAACGACTCAAGGTCCCGCAGGGTGGAGAAGACCTCTCCCAACGCGGCCGCGGTGAAGAGGTTATTTGAAATCTCCAGGGACCTCAGCTTGGTCAGGGGTTCCAGGAGCTTGGAAGGCACCTGGGTCAAGGAGTTGTTGAAGACGCTAAGCTCCTTCAGGAGAGCGTTCGAGGCAAACGCTTCGTCCTCGAAGCAGGAGATGTTGTTGAACTCCAGGTTCAGACTGCGAAGCTGAGTTAGGTGTGCCAAGTCCTTGTTCGTGATGGCGGTGAGTTTGTTGAAGGACAAATCCAACTCCTCCAGAAAAGCAGGGAGACCCGGGGGTACCTGGTCCAGATTCAGCCCCTTGCAGTTCGCTCTGAGCCCTGTAATAGAGCAGGGAGAGATGCTGTCGGCTGCTATTAAAGTCATCTGGATGCACAGAAACACATTTGTCCATGAGTTTGTCACTGAAGGCAACATGAGGGCTTGACCTCAAATCTGTAAATAAATAAATAAATAATATTAACACCACCACCACTAATAATAATAATAATAATAATAGGGTGCTACATCAAATTCACTTCCATAAAAAGACAGAATTGGCACATGATTTGAATAGACTGGTTAGTCCTGGCATTTAGGATTCTGCAGATAAGTTCCAAGGCGGGCAAAGGCAGAGCGAAATGCCACAAAAGCACCAAAACTAATAAAATAATTGTGAACATTAAAATAGGACACCTGCACCTGCTTCGCGCTCCTGGGATCAGGAGACTGTGTTGCAAAGAAAGGCTCTATTTTGCAATGCTGAGTTTGTCAGGGCTGTTACCGGGTAACGTTGACAACGTGGCTCTGATAACATACCGCACGTCAATGCGAGAGCTGCGCCAGTGAGATCAATCGTACAGTCTCTTGCGACCGCTTCAGAGAGTACAGCCTTCTCAGGTGTGTGTGTGTGTGTGTCTCAGTAGCTTGGTTTGTGTGTGTGTCCACAGTCCTAGTTCCTGCGCTGCTGCTGTCATCTTCGAATGCATTTTTTAACCTTTTTAAAGATAATAGAAGTTCCTAATGCTCTTTCCATAGCCTCAAGAGGACTGACTGACTGAATCAGAGAGCTGAGCAGGAGATGGGAGTCATGTGACTCAGCCTGCCTGTTACACCATTGCAACATCTCTGAGACAACTCCTGGCAGCCAGACAAGAGCAGTCTGGCACAGCCTGCTGTCGACACGCATACCCAGCGCTGGCGTAAACAACAAAGATCTCTGTAGGCTTTATTGACTTATATATATTGATATAGAGCCGTCTCACAGCAAAACAAACACAGAGAAACCAAAAAGCCTCCCGCATTCGAATCTCTCAATCGAAGTCCCTCTGTATGCGTTTCCACCATCAGTTTTCTTTAAAATCGGAAAGGCCTTGTTGACAGTCCAGTTGGTGTGTATTCCCCAAAGGCAGCTTCAATCGCTCTTCTTTAACAATGTTAAATAAAAGATCTAAAATGATGTTCATGGTTTTTTTTTTTTTTTTTTTTTTTTTTTTTTAATGTCTCAATCTTTTGGCCACGGCTACTGTAATTTGGGAGCTAAAATCAGTCCTGCTTCTTATTAAGCTTGGTAGCTTGGTTCTAAATGACATCATCTGTTTGGAACTTTACTGGAAACGAGCCCATAAGGAAACAGCCATTGAAATTAATCAGCGTAAAACAAACGAGGTCCTATTGGAAATGACAACATAGCAGTAGTAGGAACAGTTGTTGTAAACACTTTTTTTGTAAACACTTTTTAAAATGACTTTGACATTATATTATACCAAACTGCTTTTATATTTAAACTATGAGAAATGCCTAATACTGTATTGGACAGCTTGGCGTACTGGGTGAAAAAAAGCAAGGGTTATAAATGGGAAAAAAAAAAAAAAAATGAACAGGAATGAGAGCGGAAAATTGGGCAACATAAAAACAACAGTGTTCACAGTAACAGAATCCTAACAGTGCAGCACGCTGCGCAAAACATCCTGAAAAACCATGACAACGAAAAATGTCCATCCTGACTCGCGTCGGGGGGGGGGGATGGGGTGCGGGGGGGGTGTGGTGTGGGGGGGGGGGGGGGGGGGGGTGGGGGGGGGTGTGGGGGGGGTGGGGGGGGGGGGGTGGGGGGGGGGGGGGGGGGGGGGGGGGGGGGGGGGGGGGGGGGGGGGGGGGGGGTGGGGGTGTGGGGGGGTGGGTGTGGTGTGTGTGGGGGGGGGGGGGGGGGGGGGGGGGGGGGGGGGGGGGGGGTGGGGGGGGGGGGGGGGGGGTGTGGGGGGGGGGGGGGGGGGGGGGGGGGGGGGGGGGGGGGGGGGGGGGGGGGGGGGGGGGGGGGGGGGGGGGGGGGGGGGGGGGGGGGGGGGGGGGGGGGGGGGGGGGGGGGGGGGGGGGGTGGGGGGGGGGGGGGGGGGGGGGTGGGGGGGGGGGGGGGGGGGGGGGGGGGGGGGGGGGGGGGGGGGGGGGGGGGTGGGGGGGGGGGGGGGTGGGGGGGGGGGGGGGGGGGGGGGGGGTGGGGGGGGGGGGGGGGGGGGGGGGGGGGTGGGGGGGGGGGGGGGGGGGGGGGGGGGGGGGGGGGGGGGGGTGGGGGGGGGGGGGGGGGGGGGGGGGGGGGGGGGGGGGGGGGGGGGGGGGGGGGGGGGGTGGGGGGGGGGGGGGGGGGGGGGGGGGGGGGGGGGGGGGGGGGGGTGGGGGGGGGGGGGGGGGGGGGGTGTGGGTGGGGGGGGGGGGGTGTGGGGGGGGGGGGGGGTGTGGGGGGGGGGGGTGGGTGGGGGGGGGGGGGGGGGGGGTGGGTGGGTGTGGGGGGGGGGGTGGGTGTGGGTGGGGTGGGGTGGGGGGGGGGGGTGGGGGGGTGGGGGGGGGGGGGGGGGGGGGGGGGGGGGGGGGGGGGGGGGGGGGGGGGGGGGGGGGGGGGGGGGGGGGGGGGGGGGGGGTGTCACCCAGGGGGGGGGGGGGGGGGTGTGTGATCGGGGTTTCTCAATTATAATTTTCCAATTTGAAAAGCCTTCTTCAGCACGCCATGTACTGTATAAATTGATCAACCGCCCTGTACGCTTTAATTCCAACAAAATCCCGTTAATCCAGTTTAATGATTACACTGTGTAACACATTTCTGTTCCTGGGTAGTAAGTGTTATTTTCTAATTGCTTATGCCTCAGAAAATGACTATTATTCCCCACAAACTTTGCTTTTGTGACCAGGACAGTGATATTTCAAAATATCACTATTTCCAATGGGAAAACGGGCAAATGTGTGTCTTTTCGTTCACATAAAGTCAGAAAAAAAACAACATATGAATCCAAATTAACGTGTATTTATACCAAAGTAATACAAAAAATGACTACAAAAGATTTAGAAGTGAGTAGTTTTTCGAGATTTACGATTATACTGTATTTACAGTATACTACAGACAGACAGACAGACAGACAGAGGTGAGGCAGATTTCAGAATAGGAATTGGGATATTTTTTTTATTTTTTTTAACTAGGAGTATTTCGTTGTTTTTCTTCCCCCTCAAACCCTAGAAGTCTGACGGACGTTGCAAGTTGAAATACATTTCGGGTTAAAACAAGCGCAATACCTTAAGCCAGGTTTGACTGGACGTTTAAAACCCGTGTTTAAAATTTGAACCAGCAAATTTAAATTCAGCGAGAAAGGACGGTTTAAAAGCCTTTCAAACCTGAACTGCGCCTCAGTCCTTGCTGCAATAGTCGCCAGAAAGAAGCATGTTCATTAAAACCACTGAAAAACTTTCTCTTGTGTTTCAAGAACGAGATGCTACTTAAAACTTTACTTACCACCGCGGGAAATCGGCAGGGTTTACACACAATTGTATTTTCGCTTGATGATTTCGTTGGGCGTCTTCTTCTTTTTTTTTTTTTTTTTTTTAATTATTCAGAGGAAAAAAATAAAACATCGACACGGTCCGGACATCAGCAGGAGACTGCATTCCGGCATTCCCAGCCAGGCACACTCCTGCAAAGACAGCATTGCTCCGGCACAGGAGTTAAACCTGCAAATGAATTATAATGAAGTACATGGGAGAAGCCTGCAGCTGGACCTGTCAGGGCTGATGTGTATATGCAAGATGAGTGACTCAGTCCACCGGGCTCTGTGTCTGTGTGAGTGTGTGTGTGTGTGTGTGAGTGTGTGAGTGAGTGAGTGTGTGAGTGAGTGAGTGAGTGAGTGAGTGAGTGTGTGTGAGTGAGTGAGTGTGTGTGTGTGATCTTTACCCAAGCCAAAGTCTACACCTCTCGCCGAGTTAGGAGGAGCGCGTTTAAAGGGAGAGAGGTCTGCTGTCGGTTAATAATTTAGCCGCTAGATAAAGCTACAAGAGTCTGCAGCTCTGATTAGAACGCATAACCGCTGCTAAAAAAAATAAATAAAATAACTTCTAACATTTTATAAATCTGTTTTTATTAATAATAGTAATGGCAGCCAATTTGATTGCATTAATAATAATCATAATAATAAAAAGCCTGCCCTGGACTGGAGGGAGCCCCCTTTCTCTTAGGGGGTGAGGGAGGGAGCAGTTCAGTCTCCGTGCCTCAAGCCTGCCCTGGACTGGAGGGAGCCCCCTTTCTCTTAGGGGGGTGAGGGAGGGAGCAGTTCAGTCTCCGTGCCTCAAGCCTGCCCTGGACTGGAGGGAGCCCCCTTTCTCTTAGGGGGGTGAGGGAGGGAGCAGTTCAGTCTCCGTGCCTCAAGCCTGCCCTGGACTAGAGGGAGCCCCCTTTCTCTCAGGGGGGTGAGGGAAGGAGGGAGAAGTTCAGTCTCTGTGCCTCAAGCCTGCCCTGGACTGGAGGGAGCCCCCTTTCTCTTAGGGGGATGAGGGAGGGACGGAGGGAGCAGTTCAGTCTCCATGGCTCAAGCCTGCCCTGGATTGCAGGGAGCCCCCTTTCTCTTAGGGGGGGTGAGGGAGGGAGCGAGCAGTTCAGTATCAGTGCCTCAAGCCTGCCCTGGATTGCAGGGAGCACCTTTTCTCTTAGGGGGGTGAGGAAGGGAGGGAGCAGTTCAGTCTCAGTGCCTCAAGCCTGCCCTGGACTGTAGGGAGCCCCCTTTCTCTTAGGGGGGGTGAGGAAAGGAGTTAGGGACTGACACAATGCCTGCGGAAGTACCCCTGTTCCTGGCAGCCTGGTGTGAGAAGCGAGTGAACGAGTCCATTGTTGTAGATTATAGGAACTTCAAGTTGAGCAGCGTTTCAGGAATTTAATTAAATGTTTTTTTTTTTTTTTTTTTCCCTCTATTTTTAGCTTAACAGGTTTCCCAACATGTTTTGACAGCCCCAGTTTCATTTAAGAGAAATCACTTTTTGTTCTATGTTACCACTCCTTGTATCTCAAACCGTCTGCTCAGCACTTTGACAACAAAATAGTGTTTAAAAAAAAAAAAAGCATATATATATATATAAAATGGTACACAGTACAGGAAAAATGTAAAGCGCTTTTTGATGGTCCACTATGAAAGGCGCTATATAAAAAACCAACCGTTCCCACACTGCCCCCTAGTGGACACAAGCAACACACCACCAAACCCCCCCCCCAGCATTTTCTTCAGTGAAAACAGCACTTCAGCGAAGGGTAGAGGGGGAGGCACAGATTTAATAAAACGGGAGGGGATTTCAACATTACAAAGAGGTAACTAATGGCAATGCGCTGACGTCACGGCGCTAGCCCGTTTAAGAGTCTTCTCTCTCGGGATCACCGGACTCTGGGTCCCTGGTTCCGGTTCCAGCTCGCTCCTGCTCCAGCCGGCGCTTGTAACGCCGAGTTTTGGGCTTCTCGAAGTTCACCACAGACATGGGGATCCGGACCGTGTCGATACCGTTCACCTGGATTGGGAGGAGACACTGGCTTCGTTAACAAGCCCAGCAGCAACCGAGAACAAACAGGACCTGAAACCGAGGGCGTTTAATTAACTCTTACAATCGTTAATTACTGGACTACTGCACACTTCAGCGTGACCTTGAACAACCCCCCCCCCATCCCCCTCCCCCTCCCCCTCCCCCCCACAACACCACACACACACACACCCACACCCACCCCCTCCCAGATTGCCCTCAAACAGGCACCTGAAACCGAGAGGGCGTTTAATGTAACTCTTACAATCGTTAATTACTGGGGCTAACTGCACAACTTCAGCGAATGGGTGAAAGTGCGAACCTTGCAAACAGGAACTCCGATTTGCATGAGGGGGGGAGGGGATAGGGAGGGGGAGGGGGGTCCCCCCCCCCTCCCACACACACACACACACACACACACACACACACACAGTCACAGATTCACCTGTCACTGCTCAAGCTCCTAGCAAAACTAGGAATGGGTGAAAGTGTTTTGCAACAGGAGTCTTATTTGCATCCTGGCTGAACCTACCGTGACCTCACACCAGTACTCCCCCCACCTCGTGATTGGCTCCTCAGGCAGGGTCAGCGCATGCAGCGGAACACAGAGACCCAGCTGGGAAGAGGGACAGACAGACAGTCAGGCTGCAGATTCACCTGTCACTGCTCACCTCCCCCACCCTCCTCAGTCACACACCCGACAGCAACGCGATATCCCTTGATTGCTGTTTAATTAATTAATTCATCCAATCCAGGACTATTCATCAGGACTATAATTATTAGTATACCAGGCATCCAATTCATCTGGACGCATTTACTGCTCCGCCCCTCCTGCTCTGCTCTGGACTCATACCTGCCCTCAGCACCTAGCGGTCCTGGATCCTCAGCTGATGCACTATCCTTGCACTATTGCACTGCTAACAGTCACTGTAGATATAACTTGCTGTGATCCTAACTGGCTGCATCCTAGTTCATATTGGATTCTAGCAGTGTTATTATTATACACAGCATCCTAGTTCATATTGTATTCTAGCAGTGTTATTATTATACACAGCATCCTAGTTCATATTGTATTCTAGCAGTGTTATTATTATACACAGCATCCTAGTTCATATTGTATTCTAGCAGTGTTATTATTATACACGGCATCCTAGTTCATATTGTATTCTAGCAGTGTTATTATTATACACAGCATCCTAGTTCATATTGGATTCTAGCAGTGTTATTATTATACACAGCATCCTAGTTCATATTGTATTCTAGCAGTGTTATTATTATACACAGCATCCTAGTTCATATTGTATTCTAGCAGTGTTATTATTATACACAGCATCCTAGTTCATATTGTATTCTAGCAGTGTTATTATTATACACAGCATCCTAGTTCATATTGTATTCTAGCAGTGTTATTATTATACACGGCATCCTAGTTCATATTGTATTCTAGCAGTGTTATTATTATACACAGCATCCTAGTTCATATTGTATTCTAGCAGTGTTATTATTATACACAGCATCCTAGTTCATATTGTATTCTAGCAGTGTTATTATTATACACGGCATCCTAGTTCATATTGGATTCTAGCAGTGTTATTATTATACACAGCATCCTAGTTCATATTGGATTCCAGCAGTGTTATTATTTGCACTTGCTGTAAACTACACTGTGTTTCACCTTTCTGAGCAGAGCCCGGCAAACCATCTCCTTGGTCAATTCGTACTTGACGTTATTCTTCATCCCCACCTCCAGGTGGCACTGTTTCAAGAACGCCACCGTCTGGAAAGAAAGACACACAACAAGGACAGTGTTCAGAGCAAGTATAAGTGCTTTGCAGCCTCCCCCTGTGCTGGAGGTGCATGTAGTTCAAGTGCGTAGCATTGCACTCCAAAGTCCTTTCCAACGCTGCATCCAGAGATTCCAGTTCCCTCGAAGGAATCGATTTTAAAAAAGGAAATCGGAATTGACCCCCCGAAGCCCACTCACCAATTCTCCAGTCCTGGTCTGCACCCTCTCCTCTGGCTTCCCCTCTCTCAGCATCTGTTGGCAGAACAAGACCACTTCAGAGCTGAACGACTCCCGCTACACAGCAGGTCTGATCCATTCCCAGTTTTACTAGGAGCTTAAATCAGTCACACTGGAGCTGTTCACACCTAGACACACCGAGGCTAATCAAGCTGGCTGTGTAACCTGGAGCGGATGAAGCCGCTATGCAACTGGAGTCCCATTCCCATCCCTGCTGTTGTCTCTGCGCTGCGGAAAGGTTTCGGCGGCCCTGGGACCCGAGCGTCACTCACCCTCCTCTCCTCCTCAAAACGCTGCTTGTTTTCGGGGGAGGCGTACACGGCCAGCCCCTCGGGCAGCAGCTTGTTCCTCCCAAGAGATTTCTTCACAGAAACCGTGTCCCCTCGGCCACCCAGCTCTGAGAGAGACACAAACACAGCATGGCAGACCCGCGGTGGCTCGGGGCAAAACGTCTGCAGTCCCTACAACAGAGGTGCCCAAACACAGTCCTGGGGGGGCCATTACTCCCCTCCAGGAGGTCAAATTAGGCTGTGAAGGACTTCAGGGTCTGGACGGAGGTGTAATGACCTGGTTTAACCCTCGGGGTTGCCAGGATTCGCTTGTCACAGGCAGGTAAGGTTTGATAAGCTGGCAAGCCCAGCGATGGGTATAAGGCTCCTGCTGCACAGCGGTTTGAGCCATTCCTGGTTTAACAGCGCGTTTAATAATAGGAAGACACACCTGAGCTTGTTCCCTATAGACACTGGGGCTAATCAAGCGCCTAATAAAACCTGGAATTTGGTGGCACTGCTATGCAACAGGAGTCTTATTTCCCAAGCGCTAAATCCCACAAAAACATTCCATAAATCTTCCCCATCTTACACTTCTGTTATCAAGCAATTCCCTATCCTTTCTCCAATGTGCACTTTCGAAAGGAACACGTTTCAGCACACAGCTGTTTTGGGAAACCGAGGGTTAAAAAAAAGTAGGCTTTAGACTAAATATTTTAACTTCTGTGGAGGTTCAGTGTTTACGACTTTCTGGGGAGGCTTGTAAAATCTAGTGGCTGGTTTCGTGTGGGACTGGCTCTCCTTTGTCCACCAGCGCCCCCTGGTGTCACTCACTGGCCACGGTCTGGGTGAGAATGAGCTCCAGCTTCTCTTTGGGTCCGTGCTTGCTGTCCTCCACCAGCCGGTACACTCGATGCCTCCGCGGGTGGAGCTTCGGGGCTCTGCCTTCCTGCGAGAGAGGAACCTGCCACCAGCGCTCCACCTTCACAGTGCCCTGCAAGGGGGGGGGGGCAGAGACAGCGATCAAACGCTACCACAGCACCTTAACACAGACTCGTAAGATATTTCTGAAGAATTGCAAAACAGCATAACAAGCTGATATTTTAGGTCACTTTAATTGCTGAATTAGGTTTAGCTCCAGGGGCAGACTTGCGAGTTACCTTGTTGCACAGTCGCATCATTAAGACACTCGCAACGAGAACAGCTGCAATGCAACACAGCTGACCAGTGCACGCTGCTGCAAAGCCCCTTTACAACGCGATGCATCTCCTCCTCGTACTGGGAATGGATCAGAGCTGCTGTGCAGCGGGAGTCGTTCAGCTCGGAAGTGGTCTTACCCTGCATGCCGTGTTTGAGAAGCTCTTCAGCGGTCCCGCAGACGCCTGGTTCAGATCACGCAGTAATCCTTGAAAAACGAACCGACCGCAAACCCACATCTCGCCGAACCGCTCGACTTCTGTCCCTGTCTAAGCGGTGTTGCCGTGTGCCGACGCGGGCGATCCCAAGCCTGCGGTTCGGGTTCAAATCCAGTTTCTGACCCAAACCAAGGGCGCGCAGTTACACTGCCGTGTCACACATGTGCGAAAGGACCCCGACACAACCGGGTGTCCTGAAAGCTGCCTGACAGAATGAACATATCTTTACAGTGGAAACATTAAAACGAGCGAAGTGTGGTTTTCTACGAGTTAATCAGACAGTAACTAACCCTTGAAATAATTTAAAAAATGTTCTACGTGCCCCCCCCCCCGTGTTTATTTGAACAGAGTTGTTTGTTTACGATATGGTCAAATAAGCGCATATACACACTCTCTCTCTCTATATATATATACACAAACACACACACACACAAACTAATTACTACATAGCAATGCTGTATTTATACCATTGTGGTCTGCTGTTTTAGTTTATTGAGGCACTGAGACTGAACTGCTCCCTCCCTCCCTCACCCCCCTAAGAGAAAGGGGGCTCCCTCCAGTCCAGGGCAGGCTTGAGGCACGGAGACTGAACTGCTCCCTCCCTCCCTCCCTCACCCCCCTAAGAGAAAGGGGGCTCCCTCCAGTCCAGGGCAGGCTTGAGGCACGGAGACTGAACTGCTCCCTCCCTCCCTCACCCCCCTAAGAGAAAGGGGGCTCCCTCCAGTCCAGGGCAGGATTGAGGCACGGAGACTGAACTGCTCCCTCCCTCCCTCACCCCCCTAAGAGAAAGGGGGCTCCCTCCAGTCCAGGGCAGGCTTGAGGCACTGTGACTGTTATCGATTTAAAAAAATATATAAGATTATATTTTGCCTTATTGGGTGGTAGGGAGGGCAGCACTGTGATTCTAGTCTACAAAACCTTCAAACCTTCATCCCATAAAATATACCATAGTTTTAGGTTTTAAGTTTGAACATAAATATTTTATTCAATACATTATATATTTGAACACAAGAATATATCTTTGTTAAATAACAATAGTCAGGAACACTATTTCAAGACACAAACAAGCAATAGGGAACCAGTTCAGAGAACGCTGGATGGGTTATACAGGACATCACGGAGGGGGGGGGGGCCAAAAATCAAGCAACAGCAGCAGCCTGAGCAAACGATGGGTTAATTTCAAAAGCAGCGTTACAGTCTGTACAGCTGTGCAGAAAGGGCTTGCAAAGCCCTGTAGAACAAACTAATTTAGCATCATGAAGTCCAATGAAACCTGCTGGATAACGTTTCCATATTGAATCACACGCCGCTGTGTAGCTTTCCAGCGTACATAATGAAAAATAGACATTGAAAAAACGTGACATTTGGAAATCTACCAACAAATACTGCTGTACTGCTGCTTTTACAGCTTCCTGCAGACATGAGCAATATCGCTTTGTGGTTTTAAATAAGAGATCTAAATTATTTTATTAATATTATTATTATTTAAATCCTAAAATTCTAGGCGATGCAAAACTTTTGGCCAGAGCTGTAATCCATGAAAGTATTCGTTTTTAGGATTTAAAATGCACAGGAAAACCCAAAACAAAACAACACGGACAACAAAACAAGTTTCACAATACTGCCCCCGTTGGCACAAACCCGTATATTCAAATTTATTATTCGCCCTGATAAACAACACACTTCTTTATTTATTTATTTTAAAGGTTATGGCGCTGGGATGGCAATAAGACTCCGATTGCACAGCGGTTTGATCCATTCCTGGTTTTACTGCAAGTTTATTCAGACACACCAGAGCTTGTTGTCTAGACAGCCTGGGGGTGGCACTGCTGTGCAATAGGAGTCTTATTTCCACCTCTGTGGCTTCAGCATTAATAAAAGTTTTAGCAGAAAGTTCAGCAAAGTTCCCCCCTCTCCAGACAGCAGCTGCTCTTCATCACGGTCCTAAAAAAACAGAGAGAGTTTACAAACTGAAGAGATTTCACCCACACACACGCAGCCCCAGGGACCCCCTGCTTTGTCGGCTGGAACCGAGATCTCAGTTACTGAACCAGACCCTGAATTGAACAGATCGTTCGCTTAACTAGACCTGTGTGGTTGTTCTCAGATCTTAAAAAACTCCTACAGATTCC
Source organism: Polyodon spathula (assembly GCF_017654505.1). Taxonomy (NCBI): domain Eukaryota; kingdom Metazoa; phylum Chordata; class Actinopteri; order Acipenseriformes; family Polyodontidae; genus Polyodon; species Polyodon spathula. The sequence continues at coordinate 35,247 of NW_024473042.1, read as the reverse complement.
AAGTTAGCTTTTACAAAGTAACTCTGCAACTGAAAAACAACAACAAAAAAAAGATCTAAATCAGCAAACCATCATTTCAATTCAGGGTCTAGTTCACAGCGAGAGAGAGATCAGATAGAGACAGACAGGGGCTCTACCTACCCCCCCCCGGGCTGGGAAACCGCTGCGTTTGAAAAGCGAACATGAATCAAAACCAAAAAGCTACCTTACTGCGCCTCACGCCAAATCAGAGGACGTCTTCACCGCTGCCTGAAATTGAAGCTGCTTCTAAAAAAAAAAAAATAATTATTCAGAAAGGAAAGGGTTTTTGAAAGCTGCTTACTTACGGTTTCAATTTTGAATACCAGGGATTTAAAAAAAATAAAACCCTATTTCAAATTAATAACCCGTTGCTCATGCACTACCTGGATAAACTGCGAGAGCCGCATGCGTTGAAACTGCTCGGCAGGACTTTAATGTGTGTTATTTCACCCGGAAAAAAAAAACAGAGCTGGCGAGGCAGAGGAGAACAGCAGAACCCACGAGATCTTCTGCTGTCCCCTTCACCGGAGTGTCCGTCTAGAGCTGTGGCCGACGGCAACTACCTTAAAAGAGAAGGGATTGGAACTTGGAGGGAGGGTCTGACACAGCAAACCTCAAACTAGGTCTCCCCGGGGGGACCAGCTTTCAAGCTCCTGAAAAAGCAGGTTTTGGGTTCAGCTTCAGTGCGCCAACCTGAGGAATTTGCAAGGCAGCTGGTTGCAAGTTGATTAAGAAAGGGGTCTTGATACCAGGAGGTTCAAATCCCAGCTCAGCCATCGACTCACTGCGCGTGTGGGTGACCCTGAGCGAGTCACTGAACCTCCCTGTGCTCCGTCCTTCGGATGAGATGTAAAACAAACGAGGTCCTATTGGAAGAGACTCTGCAGCAGCAGCAGCAGTTGTTGACGATGCAGAGTTCACCCCCCCCCACCCCAGTCTCTAAGTCACTTTTGGATAAAAGCCTCTGCTGAATGACTCGTTCATAAGAATCAGGGTCTTAGAAACCAACCCATTGAGAAAGGCTTGGAGTCAAAATGCTTGCTGTGTTGTTCGTTACGCTTCATTTAGTATGTCTAAGCTTATATATCACAGCAGCATCGCAGTTACTCAAATACTGTCTTGCTGTTGCGGTTGTGTTTTTATTAGTGTGTTGCTTTGAATCCGAGTTCAGGGGGTTCTCTTCAGTTCTAGTTGAGCTGCTGTAGACTCGGGCATGGTAGGGTAGGGTCTGCCAAATAACTAATTAATAAGAACAGTTTCATAGAAACCCAGTAGTGATTGATGTCTCCCTCCCAACACCAGAGTGAGTGAGTGAGTGAGTGAGTGAGTGCTCACCATGCCTGGTTCACCGGGACGTTTACCTGGGTCGCCCCCCCAAAAGTGCGAGTCTTCCACTTTTAGTACGGAGGCCGTCCCCAAATATCTTGCGTGGTCTCCTCTTTCCTGCGCTCGCTCGTCAGAGTCTCGCTCGTCCGAAACGACGTCAGAAGTGAACCCCGGCTCTCTTCCGAGGTTGTCGTCTTCCTTCGCGAGGAAGCAGCTTTTCTGCTCATTGTCCGGGGTTCCCTCACCCGCTGCCTCCCTCTCTCCGGGAATTTGAAACGTTTCGTCTTCATTGATGAAAGCCGTTAGTTTTTTCCCGTCGGGGTCACCGTGGGCCGTCCCGAAACGTCCCGCTCTGTCGAATCCGCCTTCTTTTTCATCGGCGTCCTGCTGCCCCTGCGTCAAGTCGCCCTCTCCAGTCCCAAACCCCTTTGCGATATCAATCCGGTCTTCTTTCTCATCCTCAACTTTCGCAAGGTCACGGGCGTCCTGTCCCTCTAACAGGACGTCGCGGCGGTCTTTCCCCAAATTCCCTACGCCGTCAAACCTGTCCCCCTTTGTGAAGTCACAGACGTCCCCCTCCCTAGGCAGATGGAGAGTCAACGACTTTGTAAGCGTTTCCTTCTGAGAGACGGCCTTGAAAACCCTCGCCTCTTCCTCCGGGAAATTCCTGTCCGGAGCTCCTGGGACTTCCCCGCTAGCCATGCCCGCGAGCTCCATCTCCCCGGAGGAGAGGAAGCCCAGTCTGGAGGCATCGTAGGTCTCGTCCCACTGAGAGACGATGAGTTTCTGCTCCCGCAGCGCCCTGGCTAGGAATTCCAGGGCCTCTTCCTCCTCCTCCTTTCCTGCCCGCAAAGCCTCCCTGGTCACCTCCACCTCTCCCGGGGTCCCCCGCTCCTCCAGGCTCTCCCGCTGCTCCTGCTTCCCCAGGCTCTCCCGCTCCCCCAGGCTCTCACAGCTGGAGTCAATGAGGATCTCACTCTTCTCTCCCAAAAGGGAGGCACTGCTGGGGGCGGAAGAGGAGGAAAAAGACGACGACGAGAGAGAGGAGGAATCCTCCGAGGCAGACGCAAAATAGAAACACCCCCTGGGGGAGTAGAGGCTGCTGTCGCCCGTGAAGGAGGCCCCGCTCAAGGGGGACCCCGAGGAAGTTTCCGGGGAGGAGCTAGTGGATCCTGAGCAGCTGGAGCCTGCGAAGACATCGTCGGACAGGGTCACCGACCCCAGCCGGGTCGTCACAAGCTCCACGGGGGAGAGAGGGGGCTCCATTTCGCCGTCCGGTTTATCTTCTAGGCGGGGCGGCGAGGGGAGCGGTCCGTCTGGAGCGCGAACGCACGCTGCTGCTGCCGGCCTGTCTTTAGCGAGGGTCTTGCCCGCAGCAGTCGCCGTGGAGGTTGCGTTATCGCAGGGCGGCAGGCTTGTTGAACGCAGCTCAGTTTCGCGGGGGGAGGAGCTGAAAGACGCCGGCCGGATCCCTGCGCCCGAGGCGGCGGACAGAAGCTCTCCCGAGAGGTCTGTGCGCTCGCCCACGGAGGAGGAGAAGCAGCCGGCAGAGTCCAGGCTGCGGGGGGAGGGGGGGTGGCAGAGGGGGGAGAGCGGACGCTCCACGTCGCAGCGCATCACCTCCGCGGGACCTCCGCCGCACTCCAGCCCGAACCGTTCCGACACCCAGCCTCGCTCCGGAACGCCTTGACAGGAGCAGCTCATTAATAAACATGCAAACGCCAGGAATGAAAACAAGACCCTCACCCACACACACACACACACACACACACACACACACACACACACACTTTAAGTTTCAGTACAAAAGCTTACTCTGTTGGTCGAGAACAGGGTTGGAACAAAGACCTGGACTGGAAAAGCTGGCTTTTGAAAGCCCCGTTTTAAAAGAAATCAGACGATAATCCCTTCGGGTACAAAATAAGTCGTTACCTGAGGTGAGGCTACGGCAGGACAGACTCAGCTCCGAGGTTGCTCCTGTGACATCATCCTAAACGAACAAATACACAAAAAACACAAAGAAAACGTTTGGAAACAAGAAAAAGTGTCTCTAAGCAGAAGTTGGTGAGTTCACCCCCTAGTCTCTGAGTCACTTTATAACCAATTATTAACAACAACAACAACAACTCACCAGCATCTTCTGCAGTGACACTGGGTTGGAGTCACCCTTCTCTGTTGGGCCTGTCCCATCTCCAGTACCCTTCTGGTTCCGGACGGCGTGGCCCAATCGGATCAGTTCTTCACCAATGTCCAGGTTCTGGGGGAGAAGAACACGGGTTGGTGGGGGTGAACCGGACCGCTCTGAACTGAACTAGGGGAGGAGGGTTGAAGAGGTGCGGGAGAGGCAGCGACAGGAGTAGACGGTCGTGTGTCCCCCCCCCCCCAAATTCCTCAGGAACTGAAACTTGGAACAGCCTGAGATCTAAGATTATAGACCCCACTAGAGGTAATTAACAATGTTTCAAGATGATTTGGGATTCAGTTTCATTTGACTTTATGAAGCCCAATTAGTTCATTCTATAGGGGGGCCCACGCACTCTGCTGAAAACCGCTCATGCAATCGGAGCGCCGCTCACTTCCCAGGCTACTCCCAATCATTCCAGCAGGGATGAAAGCTGCAGGACCGGCCGCGGCTCACCTTTCCGTCGCTGTGGTCGTACAGCCGGACGTTGGGCCACGTGGTCACACCGGTCTGGGAGTAGCTGCACAGTTTGGCCAGGAGGGGCTTCCATTCGGCGCAGGAGGTCATCCTGTCAAACTCATCCAGCGCTTCCTCGGTCCAGGCTTCGGCTGAAACGAAGAAACCGGGGGGGGGGGGGGGGGGGGGGGGGCGTCACCGTCACCGGGGCAGTGACGCACCGATTACAACTGTCTGGGGTCCCGTTTGGGTTTGAAAAGAGCCCCCCCCAAACCCAAACTTTTCTCCTCTCCTTTAAGAAAGCAAATCAATCCTTGTTAAGCCGTTTGTGTACCTCGATCGCACGCTGAGAAGCACCGAGAAACGCGTTCATTTTTAAATAAGAGACTCGTTGGTATTAAAAGCGATCGTTTAAAACGATGGACAAGCTTCGTCACAATGGTACTGCGTGGCGGGGTTCGCGTGAATAAAGGGGAGCCGCTTCTGCTTTTGAAACGAAACAGTAAGCAATCCCATTCGGTCGGTCATTTCAATGGCGCAAGACAACAAGGGCAGTTCTGAAGCTCCGTGCCGGCTGCAGGATCAGCGCGGGGTTTTTAACTCAGCAACCGAGTCCAAGTGCCCACTGATCACAGAGCTAATTCCACAGCGAACCACCTTTGCAGCCTCTCTGCTTGTGTCGTCAACGAAGACGCGAGCGCCAACGTGATTGGCTCGAGGCTGTCACGTGATGCACCTCGTACTGGTCGATTCCGACATGTCGTCGCTGATCAGAACTGCAGCGCAGCGGCGTTTCAGTTAAAAACGAGCTTCAACAGCGGCAGCTTGACTTCAACTGAAGACGCTGTTTGCGAGTCAATTAAACCGGCTTCCAGAGAAAGAAGCGGCCGCACAATCAGTCAATCAATCACAACGATTATTAACGTCTCCCGAGCATCAATTCCAATTCCTCGCGACTGGGTGCAGCTCATGGGCTGTGCGCACCAGAAAGAAACTCTCAAGGAGTCTGGACAAGGAGAAGCTGAATTTCATTAGAAGTGCTTTCCACTCACCGGCTGGGCTGACTCCAGCCAGGCTGCATTCGATGGCTTGGAACGGCAGGCTTAAAAAATCACTCCTGAAGAGACAAAAAAAAACACACACACACACACACTGGGAAAAAAAACAAACAAGAGCTGTAGATTTGCAACGCTGTGTAAATACTGGGGCAGATTTAGGAAGTTTTTGGTCCAGTGCAAAGCTTGAAGCATTGGGCCTTCTTGACAAAATGAAGGAATTGTTTTTAGTCGTCATGACAAGCCCTCCATTAGAGTGTAATTATTATTATTATTATTATTAACGATGCTCTACAACGTAAGTGTGGATGAGACTGCATGTAAGGCTGTTATCAAACAGAAAAGACTTTGAATATAAGTGAATCTCGTGTGCAACTCCCATCGTGCAGGAGCTGTCATCTCCTGCACCAAGAGACATCCTACTGCCTGCTTTACAAACACGACCACAAACCTCTCCATCCTTTCCAGTCGTGGGTAATCGTACCACTGCTACCTACTGATCGATTTTATAATGCTTATGTGGATTCCCCCACCCACCCCAAAGGTTTGGCCTGGCAAATTCTCGAACTCCATAGTTCAACACAAAACTGGTTCTCAAATTTCTAAAATAAAAAGAACACACACATGATCTTGGCAGTGGCTTCAGAATAATAGTAAACATCTGATTTAAACATTTCGGGGTTCAAACCCTAAGCTGTACACACCCCCAGCGGAGACGCTGCGGGACAACCCCACTCCCTCCTCCCCTACCTGAGGGAGCGGATTCTGCCGGGAGGGACCTCCCAGTTATCCCCGAAATCCACATAGTAGACGTCGGCGTTCCCGTTTTCCAGGAACCCCAGGACCCTCGCTCGGTGCCAGGACCCCTCCTGCCTGTAAGGGGCGGCTACGATATCGCCTGCCGCGGCATGCAGCACCTCCTCCTGGGACGAGAACACAAACAGCAGCGTGTTCACACAGACTGGCCTTTTAAAAAAACCCTCTTTCCCTGACGCAGGGTTACCCTCTGGCCCGAGCTGGCGTAGTAGCGGGTCATCTCTCCAGTCAGCTGGTCCAGGTGCAAGGAGCGCGCCCCCAGGATCTGAATCCAGAAGTGTCCGGGATTCTCGCTGGCCGAGACGTACACTTCCAGGTGCTCATCCGGAGAGAAACTGAGATCCGGACTGGGAACTGGGGGGGGATAAAGAGAAGAGGGTCCCAATTGAGAACAGGGCTAGCTACAGCAGACGATCCTGCGATCTGTACACGATTCATTTAGCACAGTTTGGTTTTTGTTATGCTGGATTTACCATCTCTGACCAATGCATGGCAGCAAGACGGTCTTTCTAAGTTATATAAGTTTTGAATGTGCCAACAGATTTTTTTTCTTAAGTTTACTTGCTTTGGAATTTGGCGACGTCCAGGGGTGACCCCAGCTGGTCTGTCTGGCCCTGGTCATCCTGTTCCGCGGTTCTCTGGTCTTCCTGCATGAACTCTGACCTCCTGGCTGAGGAGGGGGTCCCGTTCCCCAGCACAGCCCCCACCGCGCCTCCCTCCCCCTGCCCCAGAGGTGGCTGCTTCCTCTGGTGCCTCTTGGCTGTCGATTGGAGAATCCTCTTCCGGAACACTTCCTCCTCGATAACCTTTTCCATGATCAGCTCCTTAAGAACGAAACAGCGGTAACACAGGGGGCAGCCACGCTCCTGTAGCTTTCAGCAGATTTTATTTCAAAAGGAGATGCCGTTTTGGTTAGTTTTGGAAGCGTGTGTGTGCGTGTGAGTGAGAATGATCCAGAGTTCGTTTTTAAATCGAAACCTAACCCTTCTCAAGAGGCAGTCTCAGTGAGTTTGGGGCAACAGGGCCGAATCTGATTCCGCGCTCCAGTGCAAAGTGAAAACCACAAAGTCTAGCGTAGTGCTCTGTAACGTCGGCGAGAGTCGCCTTGGTTAAAAACATCTGCCACGTACAAAAATAAACAAAATGCCATCTGAAAAAAACCACCCTGACCCACCTTGGCAATCTCCACCTCTTTCCCGGTCCCTGTGATGGTTATTAACCCCTTCTCTCCCAGGCTGCGTCCGCTCTTCTCCCGAGGGCAGTTTACGCGGGCCCCAGAGTTCAGGCAGAGCGCTTTGATGGACTCCCCACCGCGACCTTCAACAGTAAAAGGCGAGGCTTGTTTAGAGACGCCTACAGCTCTGGACAGAAGCTCTGCCTCACCCTATAGAACTACACAGTTTATTTATTTTTAATCTCGTCTCCATGTGTCTATTGAGCAACAGGGATGGAAATAAGGCTCCTGTTTCACTGCGGTTTGATCCGGTCCTGGTTTTACTAAGAGTTGAAACACACCTGAGCTTGTTACCTGTACACACAGACTAATCAAGTTCATAGTAAAACCTGCTATGGGAGTCTTCCTTCCATCCATGTCTGTATATGTGACACACAGCAGAATGGAAATATGACTCCTATTGTGTAGCAGTGTCACCCGTTCCAGGTTTTACTATGAGCTTGATTAGCCACAGTGTGTGTAGGTAACAAGCACAGGTGAGTCTCATTAAACTCATCTCATCTGTCACTGTGCATAGAAATTGCAACACTAACTTGTTGTCTCCTCATTTTGTATTGTGTTATTATACACAGCATCCTAGTTCATATTGGATTCTAGCAGTGTTATTATTATACACAGCATCCTAGTTCATACTGGATTCTAGCAGTGTTATTATTATACACGGCATCCTAGTTCATTCTAGCAGTGTTATTATTATACACGGCATCCTAGTTCATATTGTATTCTAGCAGTGTTATTATTATACACGGCATCCTAGTTCATATTGTATTCTAGCAGTGTTATTATTATACACGGCATCCTAGTTCATATTGGATTCTAGCAGTGTTATTATTATACACGGCATCCTAGTTCATATTGTATTCTAGCAGTGTTATTATTATACACGGCATCCTAGTTCATATTGTATTCTAGCAGTGTTATTATTATACACGGCATCCTAGTTCATATTGTATTCTAGCAGTGTTATTATTATACACGGCATCCTAGTTCATATTGGATTCTAGCAGTGTTATTATTATACACGGCATCCTAGTTCATATTGTATTCTAGCAGTGTTATTATTATACACGGCATCCTAGTTCATATTGTATTCTAGCAGTGTTATTATTATACACGGCATCCTAGTTCATACTAGCAGGTTATTATTAGTTCATCCTAGTTCATGTATTCTAGCAGTGTTATTATTATTATACACGGCATCCTAGTTCATATTGTATTCTAGCAGTGTTATTCTATACACAGCATCCTAGTTCATATTGTATTCTAGCAGTGTTATTATTATACACAGCATCCTAGTTCATATTGTATTCTAGCAGTATTATTATACACGGCATCCTAGTTCATATTGTATTCTAGCAGTGTTATTATTATACACGGCATCCTAGTTCATATTGGATTCTAGCAGTGTTATTATTATACACGCATCCCAGTTCATATTGTATTCTAGCAGTGTTATTATTATACACAGCATCCTAGTTCATATTGGATTCTAGCAGTGTTATTATTATACACAGCATCCTAGTTCATACTGGATTCTAGCAGTGTTATTATTATACACGGCATCCTAGTTCATATTGTATTCTAGCAGTGTTATTATTATACACGGCATCCTAGTTCATATTGTATTCTAGCAGTGTTATTATTATACACGGCATCCTAGTTCATATTGGATTCTAGCAGTGTTATTATTATACACGGCATCCTAGTTCATATTGTATTCTAGCAGTGTTATTATTATACACGGCATCCTAGTTCATATTGGATTCTAGCAGTGTTATTATTATACACGCATCCTAGTTCATATTGTATTCTAGCAGTGTTATTATTATACACAGCATCCTAGTTCATATTGTATTCTAGCAGTGTTATTATTATACACAGCATCCTAGTTCATATTGTATTCTAGCAGTGTTATTATTATACACGGCATCCTAGTTCATATTGTATTCTAGCAGTGTTATTATTATACACGGCATCCTAGTTCATATTGCATTCTAGTAATGTGATTTGCACTTGCTGTAAACTGCACTGTGCTTCAATATGAAGCTTGCATTGTAACCCTGTGCTGCCCTGTAACACCTGAGTGAGTCGCCTCAAATAAACAGCCAAAACGCTGACCCCCTACTTACCTATGATGCGCCCCACTGCAGCCTTGGGCACCTCCATCTTCACGGTGACCTGCTGGTTTTCGGACACCAGCCTGGCGATGGCGACCCGGGCTCGGCTCACCTGCTCCGGGGAGCCCCGGATAAGGAAGGTCCTGGAGGTCCTGTCCTCCTCCTCCTCCTCCTCCTCCTGGACCCCCAAAGCGTCCGCCTGGATCTCAACCCGAGCGCCGCTCTGCTGCTGCAGCTGATCAGAGACAAGAACAGCATTGCGCAGTCACCCGGGCGCGCGAGGGAGGGAGCGGGGAGCGCGGCTGTCTGTCCGCACATCTAGCACGACAGCATTTCAGCCTTAAAAACCGCAATAGGTTTTCACTACACTAACGATTTTAAATCGACGTCGTTCTGAGCTCTCTTTTCGCTGTGCCGCTAGCTCTGACTCGGAGCTGGCTGCACACGGCGAGGGACGGACCTCGCCGACACGCTCGGGGAACGCGGACGGCAGACCTGAATCCCAACCCATCGAAGTTTTTACCTGCTTCAGGAAAGACCCTTTCCGTCGGGCGATGGAGTGGAGCACGTCCGCCGGGATTGTAACCCTGGTTCCCGGGGCATTCTCCCCCTGGTCACTGAAGCTCTTTCCTCCTACAAAACCATTTAAAAACGCAGTTACAAGGACTAATATATATAACAAATTCAGTAGCTGTGCTGTTACCAGTGTCTCATCTTGACAGGATCGCTAAAACCAATTCCACTCCCTTTCAGTCAATTCCAACATCTCACAATTACATCCACGACTGAACTGGACTGGAAAAACTGGAACTAACCTCCATCCTGTTCGATAAACTCATGCAGCATAAAAAGAGACCGATTTGATTACAAGTCTTACCTAGGACGCTAAGAGAAACTTAATACAGGGATGGGAACGAGACTCCCGTCGCATAGCGGCCTGATCCATTCCTGGTTTCACTAGGAGTTTAATAATAAGACACACCTGAGCTTGTTGCCTAGACCCACTGGGGCTGATCAAGCTGGTAGTAAAACCTGGACTGGGTGGCACTGCTGTGCAAGGGGAGTCTCATTCGCAGCCCTGCTGTCTGTACCTGTGCCACCCCTGTATCTGTGGTACAGCATGTATCCGATGGTGGCGCTGGCGGGCACCCCCAGGGCCAGAGCCACCTTCTGCCCCGTGGTCAGGCTGTTCCACGAGGCCTCGCCCACGCCTGGCATCTTCCTCAAGACCCGGGCAAGGTGGGACCTACAGCAAAAAATCAACGAGCCTTAACACAGGGGGTCCAGCAGTCTGGCAGTATCAGCAAGGGGGGAAACGTGACTTGCTCTCTGCCTCTGTCTGTCGAACTCGGACTGGGATTTCACCCCCCCCGCCCCCCGCAGTGAAAACAGGCTTCACTTGAATTCATGAAGGATTCATGCCATGCTGATGCCTCACAGCTTTTGCACGTTGCCAGTTCTGTAGCTGAGCAAGACGTGACACTCTGTGACACCCAGATCCACCCCAGCCCCTGAATCTTCACTCGAAACCTTTACACTGGAGGAAACAACCTGCAAGTCAGTTAAAACAAAATGCATACTTTATTATGAGCAGACGCTTTTATCCAGAGCGACTTGCAGAGACCAGGAGGGGTGAACTCTGCATCATCAACAACTGCTGCTGCTGCTGCAGAGTCTCTTCCAATAGGACCTCGGTATATAGGAGGTGTCGTGTGTGTGTGCGTGTGCGTGTGCGTGTGCGTGTGCGTGTTTTACACAGACGCAATTGTTATATTAAATTGCACGTACGAGTAAACTTGGACAACACACGCGGATGTTGTGCATCAAAAACATTTTGCGCACAGCAAGCACGCAACGACCCCGGTCTCAAAATTGATTGGACTTTCGCGCTTCGCCGCAGGGAGAAAGGGGACAGCCCGGCGCATTACAAGCAGCAGACTGGCCATCAACCTGTTATTAAACTGTTCTGCAGCAAAGCTGTAAAAATGATCCATAAACTGAACAACATCGCCGTGCAACCTCGCTGGTATGAAGTCACGCTGAGGGGCACATGACGTCGTTTCTACAGTGTGGTTAAACTATCATAAACATTAACAAATTCATCCTCAAAATCCTCACCTGGCTCCGTGTTGCTCTCCGCTTTTTAAAAAAAAAAAAAAAAAAAATTTGTGTTTCAAAAACGCCAACCTGCTCCTTGCATGAGTCCTCTCACTACCACGGCCTCCGCTCCATTCACCCCTCCCGGCCAATCATATTCGACACCCGTCGACTAACAGCCAATCGGCATCAGACCGGGAGGCCCTTTTGTCCAATCATGCGCCGGGGTCCCGATCGCCCCGTCTCCACACACACACACACACACGCACCTGTCTGCTACTCCTGGCCAATCAGAGCAGCGATTTGGCGTGTACCGTTAGCTCGGCTTCTATCCCTCCAATAGCAAGACGAGGGACGGCCCTTTCCACCAATGATAGATAGAGGGGCCGACCTGTTTCTGATTTGGCCAATCGCTGCTCTTCTTTATTCTAAAGTTTTTTTTTTTTTTTTTTTTTTTTTTTATAGCTATGGAATGTTTTCTGCAAGGAAATTAAATCCAGGCTTTTCTTGGGAAATGTTGAATTGTTAGACTTTGTAGGTTACCAGCGTCGCCAACTGTCACGATATTTCCGTGACAAACCCTGCGTGATTTCAATGCATGCATTCGTGTGCTGTGCCAGAGCCCGGGGCACCAGGCTGCTGCCTTTATTTACAAGCCTGTGATTTGAACTTTAAAAGCAGTGTCATGAAATCCTATGTCAAATAAAAACACGCCCTACCTGTTTTAGACTGCGCTTGTAATCTCTTGATCCGCCCCTCCTGCTGTGCTCTGGACTCGCCTGCCCTCAGCACCGCGGTCCTGGATCCTCAGCTGATGCGCTATCCTTGCACTATTGCACTGCTAACAGTCACTGGAGATAGAACTGCTGTGATCCTAACTGGCTGCATCCGAGTTCATATTGTATTCTAGCAGTGTTATTATTATACACAGCATCCTAGTTCATATTGTATTCTAGCAGTGTTATTATTATACACGGCATCCTAGTTCATATTGTATTCTAGCAGTGTTATTATTATACACAGCATCCTAGTTCATATTGTATTCTAGCAGTGTTATTATTATACACGGCATCCTAGTTCATATTGGATTCTAGCAGTGTTATTATTATACACGGCATCCTAGTTCATATTGTATTCTAGCAGTGTTATTATTATACACGGCATCCTAGTTCATATTGTATTCTAGCAGTTTTATTTGCACTTGCTGTAAACTACACTGTGTTTCAATATGAAGCTTGCATTGTAACCCTGCGCTGCCCTGTAACACCTGAGTGAGTCGCCTGGGATAAAGACGTCTGTCGAATAAATCAATTATAAAATAGCAACAACAATAACAAAACAGCGACACACTGAAACACACACACACACACACACACACACACACACACACACACACACACACACACACACACACACACACACACACACACACACACACACACACACACACACACACACACACACACACACACACACACACACAAACACAAACACACACACACACACACACACACACACACACACACACAAACACACACACACACACACACACACACACACACACACAAACACACACACACACACACACACACACACAGAACACACAAACACACACGCACACACACACGACTCATTGTCTTATGTTGTCAGACTTTATTTATGTATATAAACTTGGCTTTCTCCATGAATTTGGATTACAATTGAGTACATCCTATTGATATTATTATTATCAATACATATACATGTTTTATTTGAAAAACAAAACTCGATATATACAGAAAGGAAAGCATGAAGCGTGTTTCCCTGTGTATAACCTGATCACAAGCTTTGAGCGGAACTCTCGCACTCTCCAGACCTGACGCCTGTAACTCTCATTGCTGGTCCCCCTGCTTTGGTTATCCGCTCCTTTCAGCTCATTCAAAATACTGCTGCTTGCAACCCTGTACTGTCCTGTACGCCACCTAGGAGAAAGACTACCAAATAAATAAATAATAATAATAATAATAATAATAATAATAATAATAATAATAATAATAATAATAATACAGTTCTGAGCATCCTAACCTCCTTACAGCTGCCTCGCCTCTCTGATTCAAATGCTATTTATTTCTATACATTACAGGACACCGTTAATCTGTGCAGCTATTCGTTATTGAACAAACCCAACAGCAGACTGACCTCCGAAATACAGGACCAGGGGCTCAATTACAATACAGCTGCTCAGCAGATGAAAAAAAAAAAAAAAAAAAACAAAAAAAAAAAAACTGTAATTGCAAAGCTTGTCCACTAGGTGGCATTGCATTTATAGTATTTAAAAAAAACAAACTGCAATTTCATCATTTTGACAATAGATGGCGCAACTCCCTTGGTAATTGAAACACTATAAAGTACTTGGCCTAATTTTAGATGTGGAGTTTGTTTTTTTCAAGAATTAAAATTCTGTTCGCTGTGTCTGTCTTCAATACCACGAGCAAAGCTAAGCTTTGACAGAATTCTGAACTAGACTTTTTTTTTTTTTTTTTTTTTAGCACTACCACCGAATGGGCCATAGAGGGCGCCGCAAGACTTTTTATTTTTCTTCTACTTCAATAATACTGTACAAAGTCAATGAGATTAACTATAAGGGATTGGTTAGTCTGTCGCTGGGTAAGAAAATAGCAGTTTGTATTACAAAGATGACACGATTCGGAGAAAGAAAATCGTGGAATGTAGAGCAAGAAGGAATTTGGCACCCCGACCACAAAAAAAGTGTACAGGCGTAGAAAAGTCGCAGTCAAAGACTAAGAATGCGCGACAGTAAAGCGTTTGGCACGGCTTGATCGGTTAGAAACCACATTGAGAAGATAGAGGAGACCTGGGTTTGTGTAGAAGATTGAATACACATTAAAAAAAAAATAATAATAAATTATTTGCACAGCAGCGCCCTCGTGTGGGCGTCCCCGTTAATTAAACTTGCGCTTTGTTTTCCCAGTCCATGCTCGGTTAGTTCAGACGAACGCCGGTCTAGTTCAGATCAGCACTGGGTTCTGTAATCACGTGCAAAATGCGCGTTTATGTAGGTACAGCAGCGTGCAAATGTATCAGAGCACCTCCAGATGCTTCATCGATCTCCTTCTTCATCTACCCGCCTGCATGCAAACACCTCTGGGTGGGAGGATTTCAATCTCCGCTCAGTAATCAGGGATGCAGAAACACACTCGTGTGTGAAAATGTCAAACAGCTTTGTGCTTTAATCAGGCGTCTTAAACAGCTTCTAAAAAGCCTCCTGCGTTTTACCGTGTGCGGCTCTGTGTTCCTTTTCTCTTTACTGTTTGAAATGAATTGCACGGGTGGCCTATTGAAGTCGTCAATTAAATTAGACAATCGCTAATTTGACCATTTCCCCAGATTTTCAGTTCCAGCGTTTTGTCAGAAGCAATGGGGTGTTCTAATAATAATGCACAGTGCTGTGCTATATATATATATATATATATATATATATATATATATATATATATATATATATATATATATATATATATATATAATTTAGCAACAAGCTCAGGTTTTATTAGGGGTTTAATTAGCTTATTAAACCCTTAATAAAACCAGGAAGGGATCAAACTGCTATGCAACGGGAGCCTTATCCCCCATCCCTGTGTCACACCCACATCACACCTTGCTTCTCCCCCAACCTACATCAGACCGGAGCCCAGAGCTACACAGAACGCAGCCAGTGCTGCAGACGGCGCCCACAGGGGGGCGCTGCTGAAGACCAGCCTGTAAGACACTATCTCCTCTCTGACTCCGTCCTCCAGCGCGTAGCAACGGAAGACGCCCGGGCCCATGGGGAGCCCCTCGGTGGAGACAAGGAGGCAGGACTCCCCGGTGGCCGGGCAGGTGTAGCTCTTGATGCAGTCGTCTTTCTCCCAGGTGTAGACCGCGTGATGGGAGCGCACGGGGC